>NW_028250933.1:0-60777 GCF_964263255.1 Lissotriton vulgaris | reverse complement strand
CCAAAAGGAATGATCAATCAATCAATCAATCAAAGACATTTATAGAGCGCGCTACCTACCCGTAGGGTCTCGAGGCGCTTTGGGGGGGGGGGGTGCCGCTACTGCTCGAACAGCAAGGTCTTGAGCTTCTTCCTGAAGGAGAGGTGGTCTTGGGTCAGGCGCAGGTCGGCCGGGAGGGAGTTCCAGGTCTTGGTGGCCAGGTAGGAGAAGGACCTTCCTCCTGTAGTGGCTCTGCGGATGCGTGGACGGCGGCGAGGGCGTGGCTGGCGGATCGGAGGTGGCGTTTGGGAGCGTAGAAGTTGATTCGGTTGTTGAGGTAGCTCGGGCCTTGGTCGTGGAGAGCTTTGTGTGCGTGGGTAAGGAGGCGGAAGGTGATTCTCTTGTTGACCGGGAGCCAGTTCAGGTCTCTTAGGTGTCTGGAGATGTGGCTGTGTCGTAGGATGTCGAGGATGAGTCTGGCTGAGGCGTTCTGGATGCGCTGGAGCCTCTTCTGGATCTTGGCGGTGGTTCCGGCGTAGAGTGCGTTGCCGTAGTCCAGTCGGCTGGTGACGAGGGCCTGGGTGACGGTCTTCCTGGTCTCTGTGGGGATCCACCAGAAGATCTTCCGCAGCATGCGCAGGATGTTGAAGCATGACGAGGAGACGGCGTTGACTTGCCTGGTCATGGAGAGGGAGGAGTCCAAGATGAAACCCAGGTTGCGTGCGTGGTCCGTCGGTTTGGGTGCGGTGCCCAGGGCGGGGGGCCACCAGGAGTCGTCCCAGGCGGAGGGCGAGGAGCCCAGGATGAGGACCTCCGTCTTATCTGTGTTCAGCTTCAGGCGGCTCGTCGTCATCCACTCGGCTACCTCTCTCATCCCTTCGTGCAGGTTGGCTCTGGCGGCGGCGGGGTCGTTGGTCAGGGAGAGGATCAGCTGGGTGTCGTCGGCGTAGGAGATTATGTTGAGGTTGTGTTGGCGTGCGATGGCCGCGAGGGGGCTCATGTAGACGTTGAAGAGAGTCGGGCTCAGTGAGGATCCTTGAGGGACGCCGCAGATGACTTTGGTGGCCTCTGACTTGTACGGTGGTAGGCGGACTCTTTGTGTTCTTCCGTCAAGAAAGGAGACGATCCATTCCAGCGCCTTCTCCTGGATTCCGACGTTGCTGAGGCGCTGCACTAGGGTGCGGTGGCAGACCGTGTCGAAAGCCGCGGAGAGGTCTAGGAGGATGAGGGCCGCTGTTTCCCCGTTGTCCATCAGGGCTCGGATGTCGTCGGTGGCGGCGATGAGGGCGGTCTCGGTGCTGTGGTTGGCACGGAAACCGGACTGCGATGGGTCGAGGGATCCATTCGTCTCGAGGAAGGTGGCCAGCTGTTTGTTGACGGTCTTCTCGATGACTTTGGCTGGAAACGGGAGGAGCGAGATGGGGCGGTAATTCTTGAGTTCGGTGGGGTCTGCTGTAGGTTTCTTCAGTAGAGCGCTGAGTTCGGCGTGCTTCCAGCTCTCGGGGAAGGTGGCGGTGTCGAATGAGGTGTTGATGATGTCCCGCAGGTGGGGTGCGATGACAGCGTCGGCTTTGTTGAAGACGTGGTGAGGGCAGGGGTCGGTTGGAGATCCGGAGTGGACGGAGTTCATCGTGTGGACGGTGTCTTCGGTGTTGACCGGGGTCCAGGCGCGGAGGGTGGTGGTGAGTGGAGGTCCTGCGGTCGTGGCGTGCATCGGTTGAGTGCTGAAGCTATCGTGTATGTCCGCGATCTTGTTGTGGAAGTAGGAAGCGAGGGAGTTGAAGAGGTCTTGCGAAGGGGTGAATGATCTGGAGTTTTCCTGAGGACTTGAAGAAGAAGTGGGACGTCCTCTTGCCCTGTCTGTTGTTCTCCTACAGGGAAGTACCACAGAAGGGGGTAGCGTTTAGCCCCTTCGAACTTCTGTATGGACACCCTGTCAGGGGACCCCTCAGTCTCATGAAGGAGGGGTGGGACAAGGCTCCTAGGAGGCTTTCCCGGGATGTGGTCAGTTACATGCGGCCGTTCCGCACCCAGATGGCCAAGCTGTGGAAGGAGGCATCCGACAACCTGGAGGCCAGTTAAGCCATCATGAAGGAGTGGTACGACCGGAGTGCCCATCCAGTGGAATTGGAAGCTGGACAGAAGGTGTGGGTCATGGAGCCCGGAGAGCTTAGCGCCCTCCAGGACCGGTGGACTGGGCCATACGAGATATTGGAGAAGAAGGGCTCAGCCACGTACATAGTGGATCTGATGACCCCACCCACTGGGTGTTGCATGTTAACCGCCTCAAGCTGCACCACAAGAGATCGTAGCTTACCCTCCTGATGGTGACTGACAGGAGCGAGGAGGACGAGAGCAAGCCTTTGCCGGACCTTCTGGCGTTTGAAGAAAAAGATGGATCGGTGGAGGGAGTGGTCCCGCCCATGATGCCAGAGCAACAGATGGACTGCGGCAGGTACTGGAGCAGTTAGCCTAGCAGCGGGCCCTGCAGCGGGCTGGCCTAACCATCAAGGCCAGCAGATGCCAGATTGGACAGGGATCTGCCATCTACCTGGGGCACTTGGTAGGCGGGGGTAAGGTGCAGACCCTCCAGGCCAAGATCGAGACCATCCTGGCCTGGGACCCCCCCAAAACCCAGACGGAGGTCAGGGCTTTCCTGGGCCTCACAGGTTATTACCGCCGGTTTGTCAAGGCTATGGTACCATCATGGCCCCCCTGCCTACTGAGTCAGTCCTGCAAAAGTCCAGGTATTAGTCATGCTCGTCTGGAATCACAATGTGAGTCTGTGTCCACTTCTGCAATCTTCCTGACAGAAGCGTGTCCTTATCTAATCACTCTGCTGAAACATAAGCGCTTTTAAACTTATCCTGCTGTCAACTACTAGCACTGTAGGAACCCAGTCACTGTCAATGCACTTGCAGAATGACTCAGGCATTGAGACAAGCAGTGGTAAGTCAAATGTGCACAATGTATGCGGTTCCTTAACCCCTTGCAGACTACTGAGTCAGGCCTGAAAAAGTCCAGGTAATAGTCATGCTTTTCTGGAATCACACTGTGAGTCTGTGTACACTCCTACAATCATCCTGACAGAAGCATGTCCTTATCTAATCACTCTGCTGAAACGTAAGTGCTTATAAACTTATCCTGCTGTCAACTACTAGCACTCTAGGAACCCAGCACAATCCCTACAAACCTCGCAGCAAATACAAACTATTGGTACACTCCACTAAATACTGAAGTAGTACTCATACAGCCTAGGATACCTCCTGTCAATCTCATGCAGTCCGTCAATCAGCCATCCAGCACTATGTTCTTATTGTATCACTCTGCCAATACCTAAGCACTTATGGGGCAGATTTTTAAACCCCCTTGCACCACCAGTACGTCACTTTTTATAACGTAGAGATGGCGCTGAGGACTCCTCCATATTTATAAGGAGAGGAAAAGTCACCTGCAGAGGTTCTAGCAATGCCTGGTGGTGGATTTTTTGCTGCACGCCTCATTTCTTCTTGTGCCAGATTCTTTGGGTGAATGGTCTACAGATGTTTATACATACTCGCTGTTCCACAGGAGTATTATTTGTCACTGCCTCGCGGCAGGACTCTGTCACACAGCAAGCATGTGACTTTTCTTGAGTTGACCTTTTTTTCTCCGGCAGGAAAGGTGAAAAATTTCCATATCATTGATTCAGGCCTCTGCTTGGGTGGATCTTCCTCCAAGATATCTTCATCTGAAGAATGATGAGGAGCTTGCGAACCAGATGCCATTTCTCCAATGCGATTTTTTAAAACACCCAAAAAATTCCAAAACCAGCTCTGGAAGAAAAAGAGATGTCTCTCATCAACTTCTCTAAACAGAATAATTAAAATGGGTGGGGTCCTTCAATAGTTACAGCGGGAAATGTTATGAACCGATCAAGACTTTTCTTTGAGGTCACATGGGATCCGCGCACTGTGTGCTCACGAAGCGTGAACCCGCCGCTACTTTACGAAAATATATTTAAAAATATGATATGCTTATTTCAAGTAGAAATATATTATTTTTATGAATACTTTAGATAATCTTTCGCCCTAATATGTACATTAAAGACACGTACATATCATTTTAGAACATAACATTTTTTACAGAAGTCGGGCACCCAGAGCGCCCCAGCACGTATAAGAAGTCACGTGGGGCCCACCACCGTGCAAGCGTCGCGTACTGTAATACGCATGTGTCATGAATGCGCGGGAGCAGGAGTCGCGGACTGGTCGCATACCGGTCGCGCACACCACGTAACATTGTACGTATATGACGTAACTGAAAAAAAAACACGCACTCGTCGCTCCCCATATGCGGATCATTCACGACTTTTCCAAAATGGCAGCTAGAATACGCGGACCCGCTGCAGTAGGTACACTTTGAGTGTGCAACTCCCCAAAAAGTTTTGAAAAAAAAATGTAAAAAGAAAATTATATAAATATGTTAAAATACAAAAAAACAAAATAATTACAAATATTTCACTTTTACATTCATGTAATTTTTTTCAATTTTTAGAAAAATATATAATGTTGTTTAATAAATAAAATAATATGTAACATCATCAGCAGTGCATTGCGGGCGTGCGAGTTATAGTTAGCTGAAGTAACTATAACGGGGGAATTTCATTGGTTTTATATGAGTGAAATGTCCAGCTAACTATAACATGTGTCAAACCTATGGTTTTTTCAGTGAATTTCATAGGTTTTTCAAATGCTACTTCCTAACTATAACGTGTGTAAAACCTATGGTTTTTTCAGTGAATTTCATAGGTTTTTTAAATGCTACTTCCTAACTATAACGTGTGTAAAACCTATGGTTTTTTCAGTGAATTTCATAGGTTTTTTGAATGCTAGTGCCTAACTATAACGGATATACCTAAAATGAATATCGCCATACCAATCTTACGTGCGCGACCGAGTGCAGGCACCCGCCTATATATTTCGTGAAAGCTTTGCAATTTGAACCTAATGAATTTCTTCATAGATCAATGAAAGAACTTATAGTACGTTAAAGACACTGAACCTAGGCTTCTTTTTTTTCATATAAACCTTTTAATTAAATGGAGCCGAATATCTTTTTAATCTTTCGTGCGTGACTGGATGTAAACACCCTGATATTTTTTTTTTAAATATAAAAGGTTTTATAGTTTAACAATTGTATACTTAAATCGAGCTCTAAAGATATGTAAAATCCGTATGTGTTTGAATTCACTCCTTTTCACGTTTTCAAACTTCGCTGAAGAAGATCGCTACTTCCAAATCACGTACGTGACTAGATACTGTCACCGCGTACACGTCCTGAGAAGCGTATGTGAAGTCATGTGACTTGAAAAGAACACTTCCAATTGGTTCTTAGTAGTTTCTATTCTGGAATTTACAGACAGCACTCCACCCACTTCCCTCACTATCTTTTCTACTCTCAAGAGAGAACAACGTCCAACATTTTTCCGAAGACTTTGCTGAAATGGCTGCCACTCCGCATTCATCTTCCGAATCTGAAGAAAATGAGCAACTACCTTTAAGAAGAAAAAAGGAATCTTTCATTTGGCAATTCACTTATCCTGAAGATGAAAAGAAAGTGAATGCGCCAAAAGTAACCTGCACGATATGCAAATCGGAGCTCTCAAGAGGAAATCCAACAAAAAAATATTCCTTTTCCATACATACCATGAAGCGGCATGTCAAACAAAGGCACCCTATAGAGTTTACAAAGGCATCGACAAGAGCTCTGGCCACGCTATTACCATCAGAAGTGGCCAGCACATCTTCTGCAGGACGACCTGTATCTCCATCGAGTGCTGAGATGGACTTGAGACCATATCTTGCGAAGGTGCACATGAAATGCAACGACTGTGGAGAAATTCTTCTATACGGAGAGCAGAGCCTTATTCTAATTAAACTCAAAATTGAGAGTCATAAATGCTCCGAGAAAAGATAAATTTCTTCATTTCATTTTGATGGTATGACATACAAAAAAAAAAAGTTCTTTTCAGAACTAACTCTTTGTACCAAAACGAGCTCCAAGAGCATATTATAAAAAAGTTTATCGCCGCTTTCTTTTAGTGCGCGACCGGGTGCGTGCACCCACCATCGCGTACAGGACCTGAGACGCGCATGTGAAGTCATGTGACTTGAAAACAACACTTCCAATTGGTTCTTAGTAGTTTCTATTCTGGAATTTACACGAAGCACTCCACCCACTTCCATCACTTTCTTTTCTACTCTCAAGAGAGAACAACGTCGAACATCTTCCGGAAGACTTTGCTGAAATGGCTGCCGTTCCGCATTCATCTTCCGCATCTGAAGAAAATGAGCGACCACCTTTAGGAAGAAAAAAGGAATCTTTCATTTGGCAATTTTTCACTTATCCTGAAGATCAAAAGAAAGTGAATGCGCCAAAAGTAACCTGCACGATATGCAAATCGGAGCTCTCAAGTGGAAATCCAAGTAAAAAATATTCCTTTTCGATACATACCATGCAGCGGCATGTCAAACAAAGGCAACCTGAGCATTATGCAAAAGCATCGACAAGAGCCCTGGCCACGCTATTACCATCAGAGGTGGCCAGCACATCTTCTGGTGGACGACCTGTATCTCCATCGAGTGCTGAGATGGACTTGAGACCATATCTTGCGAAGGTGCACTTGAAATGCAACGAGTGTGGAGAAATTCTTTTGTACGGAGAGCAGAGACTCATTCTTATTAAACTCAAAATTGAGAGTCATAAATGCCCCAAGAAAAGATAAATTTCTTCATTTCATTTTGATGGTATGACATACTTAAAAATGTCGTTGCAAGTTTAAAAAATCAAAAGCAACATAACACTTGTTTTCAAAAAAAAAAAAAAAAAAAGTTCTTTTCAGAACTAACTCTTTGTACCAAAACGAGCTCCAAGAGCATAATTTAAAGGGAGTTTATCGCCACTTTTTTGTGCGCGACCGGGTGCGCGCACCCACCTATATATTTTGTGGGAGGTTTGCGATTTGAAGCTATTGAATTTCTCCATCGACCCATCAAAGAACTTATAGTACGTGAAAAAGACTAAACCTAGGCTTATTTTTTGTTATTATTAAAATTTTAATTAAATATAACCAAATGTCTTTTTAAACTTTCGTGCGTGACTAGATGTACGCACCTATGTATTTTTTTTAAGAAATATAAAAGGTTTTATAGTTTATTAATTGTATGCTTGAATCGAGCTTAGAACATATACAAAATCCGGATTTGTTTGGATTTACTTCTTTTCACGTTTTAAAACTACGCTGAATTAGACCGCTACTTCCAAATGATGTACGTGACCAGATACTGTCACCGCGTACAGATCCTAAGACGTGCATGTGAAGTCATGTGACTTGAAACCAACACTTCCAATTGGTTCTTAGTAGTTTCTATTCTCCAATTTACACGGAACACTCCACCCACTTCCCTGGAGAAAAAGTTTATCAGAAAACTTTTAAACCCTCCTCTTATCAAACATTCGACATCGTTAACATAACAGTGTAGTAAATAAAACTAGATCCACTCTGTCCCTTAATTACAAGGGACACATTACTGTGTGAAAACAACTTTTGTTTTCACGCGATAATGTGAAATACTGAGCCTGTTACAGGATTTTCTTTCACATATATGTTCCCATTCATCTTCAAGCACTAACACCGTGGAAAATACCACCGATAGCGGTGTTATTTTTTAACGCCGAGAACGGGCGATTTTTATTGCTTAGAGCTCTTGCTATTATAAAGGTTTATCTCCTAAGTCTCTGATTCTCCAACTGTGCAACACGGCTCCCCTGTGTGTCGCAATGAGGTGCTAGGGGCGCCGCGCACACTCTACTGTGACTAAGCATCCATAAATTCCACGGACATCTCTACCCTGCTATCTGCAATTGTAAACATCAAAAGGAGCTGTGCTGCGCCCCTTGGAGAGGCCTTACTCCCACTGCTACAGCGGCTTGGCAGTCGCCAAGATCCACAAGAACAGCGTCTCGGATCCATTGAACTTCTGTGACGGTCTCAATGAAAATAAGCACTAAAGAATATTCAAGTATGTAGTAGTCCTCCTGCTACAGCATACAGAATGCATTCTGTTAGGTATAAAAAAGGGAAACACCCACGCCACAATCATACAGAACACTTCCTGTAAAGAAGCCTGTGATTAACTTTAAAACATAAGGTTAACCTTTTTTCACTCTCTCATCATTGTTAAAGATAAGTATTTATAATACTATATTAAACAATGCCATGGTTCTTGCTTTTTTATTTGAAGAATCTTGCAATCATTCACAAATCCAATACTCATGCCTTCTTTTTCGTGAGAAAAATCTTGCAACATTGTATATCTACATAGAATAACAGAAAAAACATAACACTGCAAAGGCCGAAAACTCTACTAAATGCTGATTTGTAACATATAGGGCAGATTTATGTTAACTACTTCATACCCAGATATCCACCAGTTAATGTGCACCACAGTATACTAGTGCTCCGTAACCCATGGTGTGCCACATTTAAAATGAGGCGCACCATGGCACAAATACAGCATAGATGCGTAACATATCTGTGCAGAAAAAATAATACATTACTAGAGTTGTATGGCAAATGTAATGCAGCTACAGCAAGGCTCACCAGTGCACTTTGGGGCATATTATCAAGCAATAGCGATAATTATCGCTATTGCTTGGTTAGAAACAAAAATGTACCGCAGCACTGCGGTGATTTTTACCGCAAATAAACCTTGGTATTAACAAGGTTTAACGCAAATGCGGTAAAAATCGTTGCAAAGCATGAATATCGCTGAAAAGTCAGCATTATTCATGCAATAGCGAACTAATGCTGTTAGCCATGTTATCCACCTCCCATTGGATAACATGGCTAAGAACTGCTCAGGGCAGGTGTTAGCTTTTAGAGATATTCCCGCTTAGCGCAAATATCTCCAAAAGCTAGTAATAGGAGATAGCAATGTTAGCGACTGTTTTCAGTCGCTAACATCTTGGCACGCCCACTTTGCATCTCATTAGTGATAAATATAACTGACATGCAAAGTGGGGCCCAAGATGGTCGCTATCTCCTACTAGCTATCGCTAACTGGTGTTAGCGGCAGCTAGGTAATAGGGAGATAATTTTATCTCTGCTTTCTTGGCTTTTAAAGCCAAAAAACAGAGATAAACCCCCTTGATAATATACCCCTATATTCAAATTGCTGCGTCAAGACCTACGCCTGCTTCAAGCACATGCACAGTTTTGAAACAGCATGGGCCTGAAAGTCACTGAGTAAAATCTCATGGATTACAGTCAGCCACTTTCAAGATGCATTACTTCAGAGGAACACTTCTTTATGATACAGGGCTTTAGAATGTCACATATCTCCTAGATTCATTAATGTTGTATATATGATACATTATTTCCACTGTCATTATAAAAAATAAAGTGACAAAATTCTAGCGCAAAGAGACGCAACATCAACATAAAGCTGCCACAATCTGTTTTAAAGTACCCTTTAAATTACAACCAACACTCTCTTTATAGAGACCCCTCAGGTTTTTTTAACACCTGTTAAATCCTTCCATACTCATCACAAAGCCGCTCCATCACGAGCATTGCCTCAGCTGTCTTCAGGACGGACGACATTTGTAATGGACTTGCCGCTGTGCTTGCGACACTAACATTGCGCTTCCATGACAGGTTCTATTGACTAAGCAGAACCATAACGGAACCACTCTATCATAAACACACCTCAACCATGGCTCGGAAAGGAGTAGCTCTATCATGACCATACAAGTACCACTCAGCCCCCCAGTCCCCTAATCCTGAGGCAGAATTACCACTGCAACACAGGATTTAAAGTCCTGCAAAGAACACCATGTAACATTTAATATCATTTTCCACCAATATTTTCATATATCAGTATTGCTAAACTCACTCACTGAAATGTCGCTCATTTTATTAAATCTCTTTTAAAGCATGCCTTATAACAATGCACCCAATCCTATGTGGAAGTGTTTATATAAAACATGACATTGCTTTAACGAGGATAGACAAAGAAATACACAATGATGTAAAAGTTTCTTTATTTTATATACTTACCTAAAAAAAAATTAAAAAATAAAGTAAATTTCTTTTTAAAACGTAGTACCTGTGGAAGAAAATTAAAAATAAGATTATAAAGTACATTTTATTAAAGAAAAAACAATAGGAGACAATAAGAGAGATGCAGAGAAAACTCTCGGATATTATTAGTTGAACTTACCTTATAAATATAATATCTGTGGAGGACAGTAGAAAAAAATCTGTTATAATACATATTTCTGAATGCAATGTAACAAAATAAGTCAAACAACATATTAAATGGTTTATTTTTGCTGTCCTCAGAATACATTGATTTTCACTATGAAGAGTGATTTCAATATTAATCATCATATAACAGCGGGGAAAAAAAAACACAATCAAAATGATTGTGTTTAAAAAACCCATACAAAATCTGCATACATATTATAAATACCTGAAAAAAACATGTCTTAAATGTTTTCCTCAAATTCGCAAATTCTTGAGTAAGCACACTACATCTTCCACAGTTACAAACTAATTAAAGTATACCACTTATTTTTCAAGATATCTCAACAAAGCCCCGTGCAAGTATCTCCTATAAAAAATCTATTTGAAGGACATGGTTTCTTCTCTCATACCTTTCCGCGTGGCCAAATTGTATAAGCTAACTCATTATCTTTTAAATACCTCTCCCAAAAACTTGCGTCCATATAAGTTTTAAAATAATTATCTAAAGTACTCATTTTCTTCTCTCATATTTTTCCACGTGGCCAAATACTATGAGTTGAGTAGTTTTTTTCTGAAATTATTTCATCTTAGTCTTATCTATTGTTTTCTGTACCTTTACAATTAAAATTTGTAACATGTTTTATACCATCAAACATTAGGTAAATTTGTGCCTGTTGTTATCACTATGCCAAACAAAAATTTCATTTATAGATTTGTACACCCTCATTCACATGATATTTGTAAACTAGTAAGTTTCAGATCTTTACAGTATACATCTTCCTACAGCAAGTCATTCTACTGAAATTTGGGTTCCAAAAATAACAGATAAGAGTTAGTTAAGGCAAAAGGCAAACTTTTTTTAAAAGTCAATTGGCTATCATTGCAAAGCGTCCTGCCACTAGCACACTTCAAATAAGCTGTATAATGTCCTGATGATGTAGAAGGCCCTTCATGAAAAATAATGGCTACAGTTACAAATGTTCTTCTAGAAATAGAAACTTGAGAAGCCACAAAGTTTTTAATTAAAGTTGACAATTTACTCCCATCAGCTCTGCATCGTTGAAACATTAAAATTACATATTGTCCGTATCTATGGATAAATGAAGTTGATAACATTTCAGACTTGCATTGAGAACAGACCATGTTCTGATGCGCATCTTTAACTAGTTTATTAAGAGGCACTTCTTTGCAGTCTGGTAATGTCAAATATAAAAATCTTTCACTGTGTATCTCAGTACTACTTAAAAATGAGCAATTATCACACTTATGTTCCCATTTATAAGAAAGGCCAAAAAGACTATCAATATCTACACCTTCATCTTCCAAAACTGTAAACATATACATTATATATTCCTGACAATCTTGCTGAATATTCTGAGAAAATTGATTTACTCCTACACATATGTCTAAAACATTCCTTAGTTCTGAAACACTTGCTACTTCACTATCACCACTACTACATATTTCAAATATAGAATTTAAAGAATAGCAAAATGTTTGCTCCTGATTTTCTATAATCTGTTCCTTAATATTTTTCAGAAAGAAAACAACATTAACTACTACATTTGCATAGCAGTTGACACCAGACCTATTTTCAAACTTAAATCCAACAATCTCTTCAATACTAACAGTTTTGCTACGGCTACCAACAACAGCTACATCTTTTTTTCTTCGTTTCTCGACTACTTCAGCACATTTGTCCTCATTTTTCCTTTTCTGACAAACTATACGCCTTTCAATTAAAGGATATTGAGGTAAACTTGGAGCATATTCTCTTCTTAACCTATTATACTCCTTCACACAATTTAAATCTGCACTAATCTTTGTCTCATCATAATCAATTAGATAAAGTCCACATAAAGTTCTAACTCGCGATAAAGCAACATACGCCATACCCTCTTTGAATACAGTGCTTCCAATATTTACCAAAGCACAATCTACACTTAAACCTTGAGATTTATGTATAGTCACTGCATATGCCAAACAAATTGGAAATTGCTTACGACGGACATATAAGTCTTTCACAAGCAAAAAACGAGTTGAACATCGACTAATTTGTTGAACTTCCTCAATTCCATCAAATTTTATTCTCAAAAATTCAATCTCATCTCATTGACAAAACCAACAACATTACCCATTGCTCCATTTACCAATCCTCTTTCTACATGTAAATTTCTCCTTAAAATTATCCGACAATTCAAACATACATACAGATTTTTCTCTAAACCAGCAGTTTTAGATATAGTTTTTTGAAGAGAATCCAATTTTAACATCAACTTTTCAGACAAAACAATAGTACTACCTTCATGCTCTATTCTATCTTTAGCTTCCAGTTTCTTAATTTCTTGATTTTCTAAATTCAACATTTTCTCATTAAAAACTGAACATTCTTTCAGAGTTGGCATCAAGCATATCACTGACTTATCTGCTACCTCTTTATATGGCCGGGATGCCTGTCACCCCCTCCCAACGCAATCCCCAAGGATGGGAAGACGGACACAGTTCTGAACTTTTGGAAGGCGGGAGGGAGTTACCCTCCCGGCCGTATTTATTAAAATATGAAACAAAATTAAAACATTAAAATAACAGTTTAATATCATGTACAATTTTCATTTATTACATTACGATGCAGACACGTTCATTGGCTAACCTTAACAAATCTCTAATACAAAGGTTTTCCTAGCCGAGTCTAAACATCCTGCAAATGCATACTTTCTAAAAATTGTACATCCTAGCATTACGGGCCAACGGCAAGGTCGCAACCGGTGTCAGATCCCTACTACCAGAACTCCCCCCTCACGTTGTGAGGGGCGGGCGCACAGAGGACTGTACCTCTGTGCCAACCCCAATTTCCCTTGTCTTTGCGGGGGCCCCCTATTTAACTCAACGCCATCTTAGTGGTCGTCCGAGGACTCGTGTGAGGTGTCTAGAAGGTAGCGTGGACCCCCCTCCCACCCCACACTGTTCATCACATCCGCCGTCGCGGATATCCTGGCCCCGGGAAATTCCTGTAGGAGGGGCATCTAGCCGCCTCCTCCCCTGGGAGGGGCCTATGACTGCCTTCCCTTAGGCGACCCCATACTTAGTGGGTGCCGCCTCCCCGTGTGAGGGGCCAATGGCCGCCTCCCCCGGGCGCTCCCATCCATAATGGGTGGCGCCCCCCCTCTAGGGACCTTGAAATTACTGCTCACCGATCATGACCTTACCGCCCGCCAAAAAATAAATACGACGTTTTATGAACCTATTTAAGAAAGAAAATCAACTTCACATTGGGAATTTACCTTCAACTAGACTGTTATACTCCGCTCTACTAAGGGAGAAAATGTTATGAAGCAAATCATTTTATTGCAATACCAACATTAACATTTTTATTAACCACTAAACCAGAAGAGAAAAGACATTATCAAAGCAGAACAATTTCACTGCAGTACTAACATTTGCCATAAGGGGCTGGTGGGTGGGTCAAAAAAATGCTCCTTGTTCCGTCGAGGGCTCACGTGCAACGAGAGGGTGCAGCTTCCAAGCACAGGAACAAGAGGATGCTTCTTCGGGTTGCTGCTCCTTTTATTCCTCTTCGGGAGGGCGTGTACCCTCCTCCGGTATGCCTACGGGGCGTGGCCAACGGTGTAGGTGTCTAGGACAACCCTTCTTGGGAGGGGAAAAGGCGCGCCCCGGCTACGCCGCTTCGGGCATACCAGCCGAGACACGCCCCCCGCCCAAAATGGCTTCCCGGGGGGATCCGGGCCCCCAACCATACGTTCGGGGGGACCGAGTGGTCGCCCCTTTCCATATGGCCGGGATGCCTGTCACCCCCTCCCAACGCAATCCCCAAGGATGGGAAGACGGACACAGTTCTGAACTTTTGGAAGGCGGGAGGGAGTTAGCCTCCCGGCCGTATTTATTAAAATATGAAACAAAATTAAAACATTAAAATAACAGTTTCATATCATGTACAATTTTCATTTATTACATTACGATGCAGACACGTTCATTGGCTAACCTTAACAAATCTCTAATACAAATTTTTCCTAGCCGAGTCTAAACATCCTGCAAATGCATACTTTCTAAAAATTGTACATCCTAGCATTACGGGCCAACGGCAAGGTCGCAACCGGTGTCAGATCCCTACTACCAGAACTCCCCCCTCACGGTGTGAGGGGCGGGCGCACAGAGGACTGTACCTCTGTGCCAACTCCAATTTCCCTTGTCTTTGCGGGGGACCCCTATTTAACTCGACGCCATCTTAGTGGTCGTCCGAGGACTCGTGTGAGGTGTCTAGAAGGTAGCGTGGACCCACCCCACACTGTTCATCACATCCGCCGTCGCGGATATCCTGGCCCCGGGAAATTCCTGTAGGAGGGGCATCTAGCCGCCTCCTCCCCTGGGAGGGGCCTATGACCGCCTTCCCTTAGGTGACCCCATACTTAGTGGGTGCCGCCTCCCCGTGTGAGGGGCCAATGGCCGCCTCCCCCCTGGCGCTCCCATCCATAATGGGTGGCGCCCCCCTCTAGGGACCTTGAAATTACTGCTCACCGATCATGACCTTACCGCCACAGGCCGGATAGTTGACCGGCTATCCGGACCCCCCACAACTCCTACTAAAGGTCATGCTTTTACAAACCCTTTAACCATGCTATGAAGTCTCCTATGAGTAAGACATTCCCTTCCCGGGACAAATGGACCCCATCTTCGAGATACATGTGCTCCCCCCGAACACATCCATGTGGAATACAGTGTAACTGCGCCGAGCGAAACAACCTACCAAGCTTGTTATTGACTTTCTTTACTGAATGGTTCAGTGCTGACATCGATAGTCCTCCCCGCCACACTTTCCTGGGAATCATGTGGGACCAAGCTATCATGCACCCAGGGATCCTCCTCGCCAACCAGCTAACGGTAGACAGAACTCGCTCGAGTAGTACTCGCCGCCCGAGTGTCACCAAATCATTGCCTCCCAGGTGTACTACGATTACAGACGGCGGTGACCTTGTCCGCCCTAGTAGTCCCTCGACAAAACACTGAAACTGGTCAATACAGAGCCCGCCCCTTCCGTGGAAGGTCACCCTGTACCCGTATTCCCCAGCTGCGTGAATCATGTCACCTGCTTTGAGTACGTCCCCGGCCCGCCTCACGTATGAGTGGCCCACGACCCACACCACTCTTTCCACAGCCAGTGATCTCTGACCGCTGGTCTCCAGGTGTCGGGTCGACTGCTCAGTCCACCCCGCATAGCATGCTCGCGAAACTGTAAACCAAACAGAAGACAAGAAGCGTGAGTGCATGACATTGGCTTCACAACATGTGCAACCGCACATACCTTTTATAACAGCTCGATGACCATCGTCCCAATTCTTTCACCTCTTCAACACTCTGACCCCTGGCTGTAGCCTCTGTAGCAGCCCCTATCCTAAAGGAATGGGTCCCGAAATCGCACGGGTCCAAGCCCGCCGCTGCGATAGCCATTGTTAGCACCCGCTGAAACTGAAACCTTGTCAGTGGGGTGGCGTCAATGTGTCTCAGCAAGCTTCCCCCCCAACATCGATGACCCCATGAAGACTTTCATACTTGAACTTATGATCTACACCTTGTACCACAGTTATTTTGTGCATGAACAGAAATGGTACCTCCAAATGTCCGTGATGGCCATGGGCAATTGCGCAGCTCCCACATATGCAAATCTATACATGGGCAACTTCGAATCTCACCATATTTTTGGGAACCAAACATGGATGGATAATCTCAAGTTATACGTACGGTATATAGACAATTTATTCTTCATTTGGAAGAGCTCACAAGAAAGCCTTGAACACGCCTTAATGGATCTCAACTCTAAGAATGACCGCATAGAGTTCACGTGGAACATCAACAACCAGGAGATGGCTTTCTTAGATGTCTTGGTCAAGATCACCAATCATGGAATCCAGACCGACTTATTCCGAAAACCCACGGACCGCAATAACACTATACTCTACAGCAGCTTCCACCGGAATGCTCTCAAAAAGCATTTACCATACAGCCAGATGTTGAGAGTTACACGAATTGTATCTAGTCCAGACATCAGATTGAACCAGATTCAATTCATGGCATCAAGATTCCAGAAAAGAGGATATCCCGAACAAATCTTGAAGGAAGCCATTGAAAGAACCACCGCAACATCCCGTAATTATGCTCTTCAGAGCAGCCATAAGAGCAACCAACAGAGGATGGTCCTAGTATCGAGATACTCAACAGTGAGTAACATCTATAAAAGCACCATATTAAAACACTGGCGCATCCTGGCATCTGAACCGGATTTTGGAGATCTTTTCAAGGAACCCCCAATTTTTGCGTACACTCGCCCCAGAAATATCAAAGAAATTCTATCTGGCACTAATCTTCATACCATTCCTACCAAACATACCGGTACACGACCTTGTCACCATTGCAACAATTGCAATAACATTATCAAAGGAAACCACATCAACCACCCCATGAAAGGTTACGACATCAAATTAAAAGTGGACGCCACTTGCGACTCTTCTAACCTTATTTACCTGCTTAAATGCCCTTGCGGCAAAATATATGTGGGTAAAACCAGCAGGAAAATAAAGATCAGACTCAATGAACATAAGTCGAATATCCGCACAAAAAACACCAAGTCTAACTTAGCAATTCATTTCAACGAAGCCAACCACAACGTGGCCCAATTAAAGTACTTGGTCCTAGAAACCGTTCCCAGAATCGAAGGAAGAGACAATGATAAGTTTCTCTTGCAGAGAGAAACTTCATGGATATACAGACTTCAAGCCCAGAAACCGTGGGGTCTTAATGACCGGACTGAATTAAGCTGTTTTTTATGATGCCCTTCTGGCACCTATATTGATGCTAAATACTTTGCCTCTGCTGATTGTACTTTAAGCATGCTGATTGCTATCTTTACTTTTCCTTGCTCTTTCTTTTAGTCCCCTTTCCAAGATGGCGGCCGCCATCACTACCTCTCAATCCCCCACTCAAACCCAATAGTCCTTTGTTAGTTTTGGCTCACGCTAGCTTTGAATCGTCGAACTCCGCGTCAACTCCGCGTAGTTCCAGACCGCTGAACCAACTATCCACATGCAAGCGCTGTCACCGGCTGCTGTAAGTTACTTTCCGCCTTAACCGACACCCCAGTCCCATGGCGTTTATCCCGCTTGGCATTAACGCGATCTTTATTTCTTTCTCCCTTTCAGCCACCAACCCTTAAAATGAAGTCCATCCTGTAAGCCTCGCATTTCGAGGTTTGTTTTGTTAGTTTTTTTATTATTGTCACAGTCCCCCACGTTCTCGTTTTCATCCTCGTTTTCAACTGGTCATTCCTATACGCACTATTTCATTATCCTTTTCTTTCACCCGGTGTTTAACTTCCTCGCCTACTTTCCAGTTCAGTCTCCAACCACTATTTCCCTATTCACCCTAAACACGCGTAACTTTTTTCACCCTTAACACACTTGACAATTTCTTACGCTCTTCACTAAGATGTCACAGAGGGCAGCATGCGGTTGTACCACTAAGTCACTTATGCATTTCTCGCAAGCTCTATTGACACGCATTACGTATGCCTACCATGCAACTTTATTGATTAGGGTTTGTTCATATCTTTTGTTACAGTACTCCTTGATAAAGGACTTGGTTAGTCCGAAATGCATCGGAGCGAACCCAATGTTGATTAAAACCAATGATTTGATGATCACATTGAAAAGGAAAAATGAAACCTTAAAAATTAACATCTTCAAATAAATTGTTGAAACTTTATTCCTTGAACTTTCCTATTTGAACTTTTTTGGGAATCTACACCCAGAACCCGAACAAGTGTGCCCATCTCAGGGATGCGCCTACACTCCTGTAGCGCACTTCACTTCTTGATATTCACAGACGCACCTGAACAGTTGCGTTACCTGTAGGAGCACCTTCAAATCCACCATTCTGACAATTACTTTCTTTAGAAACCTTGTTACAAACCAAGTTGTGCGCTGTGCCCACACCTCCCTCATCTCAGGAAGCTTCCCCCCCATGCTTCAGCCCTTTGCGCTAAATACTCCTCAACGCACTTCACCGGGCACCCGGGGGACCCTCGCATGCGCTGGACAACAATACTGTCTCCCATAGCACCCTGATCGGTCTTGGACCTGGCTATTGTGACCACCATTGAATCACCCTTGATCAAAATGTGTTCTCGACAAAAACCTCCCTCCACAACCTTCTTATTTTTTGCAACCAGCTCGCTCACCCGCATAGCCCCATGGAACGCTAATGCGAAAGCGGGCCGGAACAGCACTGCCTCGGACTGGGAGGAACATGTCGCGGGGAGTACCGACATCAGCAGGGACAACCTTTCTAACCCAATCGGGCGTCTTTCGTCTACTCTACGACCCTCCAGGCGTTGCCAACCACGCAGGGCCTTCCTCACCAAAAAGGACGATGTGGGGTCCCTGATGCCATGCGCCTGCGCCATGAATGCAATGGCGGCCCGGTGCCTAGTAGCCGTTGCCGCTGATCGGCCTGCCCTGTGTAGTGCTACTAAAAACTTTAGGACATACTCCTCCTGCCCCATTTGTCCCCTCCCGCTGGACCCAAAAATGCACAATAAGAATGAAACGCTCCTTCGTATGCCTTCCATGTCCTGGGGGCTAGGCTTGCTCCCACGAGGTCCTGTAATCCGGGGCACCGAGTAACCAGAGTGCTTCGGGGAATGGTGCCGCCACTAGGTCCGCGGAAGGTAGATAACCCCTGAATGCCTGCATGTGGGAACGAGAGAGTGCATCAGCCGCATGGTTCAGCACACCCGGCACATGCCTCGCCCTAAATTGAACGTTCAGTCTCATGCAAAGTAGTACAATTTCCATCAGTAATCTCAGTATCCACTTGCAGCGTGCTGCCTGATTATTTATGCATTCGACTACGGTCATGTTGTCGGACCAAAACACCACTGAGCGATCACGAAACTCTTCCGGCCATGCCTTCAGAGCCACAAAAATGGGGAACAACTCCAGAAACCCAATGTTACCTAGAGTAGAGAGGTGTGGCTCACTGGTTAGAGGCGGCAGACCCGAGTGCAGAGAACGGCCCGGGACCAGGGTTCGATTCCCGACGCGGCAGGGTCTTGGACCAGGATCAGCGGACTGATAATTCTCGCATCGGTGCCCACTCCGACCAGGGAGCACACTCGGCAACTCTGGGCATTAGCTTGCCTCATCTCTACAACGGCCCCCACAGACGCCAGGGATGCCTGGTTTCACCCTGGAGATACCCAAAAAAGGGACCATCTCACAGGGAAAACCAGGACGGGTTCCCCAGCAGTCTACAGCGCCGGGACACTCGGGTAGAGTAACTGTGCGCTATACAAGTATCCCACATTTACATTTACCTGTGAGCCCACTGGTGTGCCACCACGTCGGCCATGTTTGCGCCAACCATCGATTACCGAAGATGGCGCCAAATCCCACGCTCCCCGCCGAGTCGGTCCATAAACCCAGCTCGTCCGAGGATGCTGGTGGCTTGCCCCACACCACTCGACCGTTGAAATCCGCCAAGAATGCCAACCATATGCGCATATCCTGGCGAACCTCTGCAGACAGTCTTGTGCGGTGGTGCCCTTCCTTGAGACCAACCATGGCTTGTGCAATAGAGCAGGAAAAGGGGCGGGCCATTGGTATCACTCTAAGGGCAAAGTTAAGCTGGCCCACTGCTTGCTGCAACTGATGGAGAGTAACCTTCTCTTTGCTAATGCACAGTTCGAGAGAGGCCCTGAATTTCGCTACTTTGTCCCTTGGCAAACGGAAGCATCCCTCCACCGAATCGAGCTCAATTCCAAGAAACTCGAGTGAAGTAGATGGTCCCACCGTCTTGCCCGGTGCCAATGGCACGCCGAACTGCTTCATGAGAATGCAAAATTCCCGTAACGCCTGCGCACATTCCGTGTCACCGGCTGCCCCCAAGAACAAAAAATCATCTAGGTAGTGCATAACCTGTGTATAGCCCGTAGCTTTGGTAAACGCCCATTGCAGAAAACAACTGAATTTCTCAAAATAAGAACAAGAAATGGAGCAACCCATTGGCATACATCTATCCATGTAGTAGCGTCCTTGAAACACAAAACCTAACAGACGCTGATCCTGCGGGTGTACCGGGAGCAACCGGAACGCTGACTCGATATCTGACTTCGCCATCAGCGCCCCGGGCCCCAGGCGATTTAACATGGCAACGGCCTCATCGAAGGATGCGTACCGTACCGAACAAACTCCTGGGTCAATTGCATCGTTCACCGAAAGACCCCTAGGAGCCGACAAGTTATGAATCAATCTAAACTCACCGGGGTCCTTCTTGGGGACTACTCCCAACGGTGAACAAATAAAATTAGTGACTGGCGGGTGCCTATATGGGCCGGCGACCCGGCCACGGGCAACTTCCTTTGCAATCTTTCTTTCTACCACCACCGGGTTCTGCTGAACGGACAGTTGGTTTTTACACAGTGGTTCCCCCCGAAAATCCCCCGCCGGGATGTGGAAACCATACGAGAAGCCGTCCCGCAACACCCCAGTGGAGACATGATCAGGGTATTCGTTTAGCCAGGGGATCATTGCCATGATATCTACGGGGGTAGGTAGCGGTACCCCGTGGTCGATATTAGACCTGTTTGGCACCTCCTCTACCCCCGGTATCACCATTCTTGGCTCTACACGAACTCTCAGGGTGTGAAGAATGTCCGCACCCTGCACACTCATGCCTGAACTTACATGTCCCTTGTGGCCTCGTGCACTTGCCTCTGTTAAAATTCCAGCAGACCCCTTTTCTACCCCCATTCCCACCATTCCTCGGCTGGTGGTCACCAGCGGGGGCTGCTCGAAAGGGCGCCGCCGATTGATGGCGGGAGGGCGCCGACCCATTCCCGCCAAGTGAAGACGACTTCGTCGTGCCCGGCAGGAGCTGCTTCTGCCAAGAGATGGAGTCGAGACAGTCCCACGTCAGAGATGAATCGTGCTCCTTGGCCTTACGAAACTTACTATCATAACCCCTCCATTCATCGCCCTCATATGTTTCATAGAAATCCATATACGTGCCTGATAGCAGGCCAATTCGGTCAAAACCTCGGGCTTACGTTCCCCCATGACTGCAGTAAACATTGCAAAGGCCTTGGCCCAATTTGAGATCGTCTCATCAACCCTGAACCCCGCCATTTTTGCGCGCCACACACTCGGGTGCCACAAATCCTTCTGAGCCTTAACATACTCTATCTCGTGATGGTCAGTCAGGAGAGAAAACATATTCACATACTTATCAGCCCAAATCATTTCTTTCGTGGCCAGCGGAATATGTTGGACTACTTTTTCCCTTCTCGAGGGTAAAGACCCCTCCTTTGCCATTGGCAATGGCTGCTTACCCGACTCCATAGCTGATCCCGCTGATTTTCCACTGCCAGCCGTCGGTCCTTCCGATGGAACCTGTGGGGTGAAAAGAGGGAGATTCGCCTTCGCAGCATCTCGCGATTGCCGCAACTGCTTCATCAGCAACTTGGCCTCTTCGGCCGTGTCTCCAGGTGCAGCAGCACCCCCTGTATTTTTGCCAAGCCATGCGGCCAACTGGGCGGCAAATTCCGGAGGCATATCCTCCTCGTTGGTGGGCGTAACTACAACCGGAATCGGTTGGCCCGCGTCCGGGCTCGGTACCGGGGCCTCAACTGGACTAACCGGGCTTGCCGGGGGTGACTCGGGAACTGGGACCTCCCCCCCTGCCGCCTTATTCCTGGCCCTTTTACCTCTCCCAGCGGGGACGACTCCCGGCAATGCTGGGCCTATGACTTTCTTCGGTCTGCCCGAATTGTTCATTGCCGCCATCTGCTTTTTCATGCTCGCCATATCCTTCATCAGCATGCGGAGCATCTGTTCAGTCCCTGCCTTCTTTCCGGCCTTCTTGCCAGGCATCGTTGTCGGATGTTCGATCCTTGGTGTTCAACGTGGTCCTGGATCCGAAGGTTCGGAGTTGCTGAAAGAGAAACACAAAAATTACAAGTTCTCAAAAAATTGCTCCTTGTTCCGTCGAGGGCTCACGTGCAACGAGAGGGTGCAGCTTCCAAGCACAGGAACAAGAGGATGCTTCTTCGGGTTGCTGCTCCTTTTATTCCTCTTCGGGAGGGCGTGTACCCTCCTCCGGTACGCCTACGGGGCGTGGCCAACGGTGTAGGTGTCTAGGACAACCCTTCTTGGGCAGGAAAAGGCGCGCCCCGGCTACGCCGCTTCGGGCATACCAGCCGAGACACGCCCCCGCCCAAAATGGCTTCCCGGGGGGATCCAGGCCCCCAACCATACGTTGGGGGGACCGAGTGGTCGCCCCTTTCCACTATATATTTTCTCAGGTACATTATCTTCATTAGGAAACAGCTTGGAAAGTAATCGGGTTCGTAGAGTGTGTTTCGCATCTTCAGTTAGTTTTCCAATCCTAATATCTTGAAGAATATTTCCATATTTAGTATCCTTTGCCTGTCGCATATTTTGAATCAGTTCAGTATATTTGAAATGTGACCATATATTTACATTTCCAATACTGCCCAGGCACTTTCTGGTCTCCTCATGTGTAACAGTCTCAAATACAGGTTGTCCTTTCACAGGAGTTAGCTGCAGTAGATCTCCAAAAACGATGACATGTTTACCTCCAAATAACACATCATACTCTGTCTTAAGTGTCTGTTGCATTCTTAAATGCACAAAAGCAAGCATTAAATTGGATACCATGCTTACTTCATCAATAATAAGAAGTTTCATTTTTTTAAGGACTCTAGAAACTTCAAAACAAGCTTCTCCAGATAGCTTCTGATATTGTAATTTATTTTCATGTTCAACTGGCAGCATCAGTAAACGATGTAAAGTAACACCTTTAATATTATGTGCTGCCAATCCAGTTGGAGCAGTAACAACACACGACAGTGTTGACTGAGTTGTTTGCTGTAAATATGTAGTAATTCCTTTAATTAGGAAACTTTTACCCGTCCCAGCTTCTCCACTTACATATAATCGAATAGGTTCAAATGACATACATGAGCAATCTTTTCTCTCATGACGAAAGCCATGCTCAGTGTGCTCTGTCACTTCATCATATATCTGTCTTTGCTCAACATTAAACTGCTTCTTTAATTCTTCTAAGTCGATTACTTCCTCTTGACCTTGCTGCATTGCTCTTTCCACCTCATCCATGGCGGTGGCTGCTTCATTTTGGATAATTGGTTGTCCCAGTGGATCTTGACTTAATGAAGCCGAACTTTGACTACCTTGTGAACTATCTCTAGCAATCTCCGCTGCAATTGTCGCTTCTTGCTCTATTTCATCATTCAACATTTGGAGATAATTACTAAAAACAGGACATTCAATATTACTTTTAGATGCGTTGAATGAATCTTCATAACTATCAAAGTCTCCAAGTAGTTCCTCTTCTCTACGCCATGGTTTAAAGAGTTGCAAAAGAGCAAAATAGTAAAATTCTCTTTTGTCAGGTGTTTCGCAACTCAGTTTCCGATGATTTATCAAGTGTCCTTTTCTTTGTTTCACCAGACATCCTTCATGTCCAATTACAGCGTGTACACCTTTATCAATGTTCTCTGTAACATTCCTTTTAAAAGTATAATTTTGAAGTATTTCATACAGACAAATGTTTTCAAGCAGAGTACTTCTATTTGGATAGTATGTATCCAACATATTTGTTTTCAAAATGTCTGTACTGTTTGGTTCTTTCTGGGCTAAATATTCAATTTCTTGCACAGGTTTCAGAACACGGTTTCGTGTTTCTGCTAGGCCCAAACTCACCCAGAGATTATTATTATTATTATTTAATTTTATAGAGCGCGTAGTCACCCGTAAGTATCCCAGCGCTAAAATCAGTACAACTACAACTAGATTAGTCCTTGATTTAGCATAAAGACTTGCTGATGATAATCTGTCACAACATTCATATGCTCCAATTTCTCAATGAGACAGCATCTTCAAACTGTACGTATACAATTTCTTGCTTAGGCTCTTTTCATGAGAAATGTCTTCCCACATCTCCTTCAATTCCGTCTTTTCAGATTTCGTAATGTAAGACGTTACATATCGAGCCACAGAAATAGAATTGTCTGCAACATATTGTAAGTCCATGTTAGCATTCCACATGGACAAAATAACTGGGTTATAGTCATTTATATATTTGGATTCTTCACCGCTTCTTAAATTGTACGTATTTTTCGGTGACCTCCTTCTGATATTATGTCGCAAACATGACATCAAATTGTTGACTCTTCCTTTTGAAAGTACCGGTCATGCAAATCCAAAGCAACATTTGGTGTAGAATTTGCTCTTTGATTTGAATTTTCACCGACAATATTTTCCACAACGATGACTTTGAAAACGTAACACTTTTCCTCTTAAGTCCTTATCAGTTGTACTATTAGGTATGTCACAAGTGGCATACTGTTCAATAAAAGACAGTACAGTCTCATCCGAGTCCATTCCAAATTTAGGAGCATCCTTGATCCATAACAGCATATGAATATGAGTAGCACCTCTTGCTTGATATTCTTTTCTCCAAAAGAAATCCAGTACTTCACCAAGAGGCGGATTGTTCTTGTTTGTAATGAAAGACATCATAGCTTCAAATCTATGATTAAAATATCTGCAAACATTAACTAGATCTAATGAACACAGTTCTCCAGGTGTCTTGTAGTTTATGTTTTCTATGTTTGCATTCGCCTCCCGAAGAAATTCAAGTAAATCTTCCCAAGCATACTCTCCACAGCTTAGAGTTAAAAACCATGTTGGTGCTCCTAAGTTTCTAAGCATGCACTTCAAATCTCCATGACGACGGTACCAATACTCATTAGTACCCCGCTGACAAGCCAATAAATTAATTAGATGTGCATCCAAAACACTATCTTTCTGTTGCACTTTATCCATAAATTCATTTGCTGAAATATTTTGCAGATGTACACCACTTTTTAAGATATGATTTACTGCATAAGACAGACCAGATAAGTTACTCTCAAACAGAAGATGAAACAAATATGGAATGCATTGGCGAAACCTCGGATCTTCTGCATATAATCTTGTTGTCCGGTACTCAGATGCAGGAATCTGCATAGGTCGATCATCACCTGTAGGAAATAACTGTGGAAAACAACGACCTTACAAACTTTCTTCCCACACACTAATAGGATTTCCTTTCGCCTTTTTCATCTGAAATAATTCAATAGCATTCCCTATTGCTTCTTTGGAATGCAGTGGATGAACACTGTAATGTTCATAAATTTCTTCAGATCTGGATAAATCAACTTTTTCAATTTGTCCACTAAACAAATCACTGTCCTCTTCTTCACTTACATCTTCTTGTTCTACGTATACATCTTTGTAGTACTTATTGTTTTGCACTAAATACAACGTTGCCTTTTTCACTTTCCTAACATCCACTAAATCTTGCCAGATTTTCTTACTCTTTGTAGGTACACCATTAACTAACTAGAATAACTAGAGGTTCCTCTTCTACATTTTCAACACCAATTGTTTCCATATTTTTTTTTAAATCAAGTGGCAAATACACAACTCTACCCTTTAATCCTCTTTGTAAATCTGAAGGATTTAATTTACCAGTCTTAGGCTCCATACGAACAATAGCCTGAAAAGGATGTACACATTGAATCAGAATAGTCTCATAAGTATTTAAATCCATCAATTCTGATGTAATATTTATCAACTCTAGATTATTATGAACAGCTCTAGCAGGCATTTTATTTTCATTTAATTTATTATAACAATATTTACAAACACGTTGCTCAAAACCCAAATCAAAATAGTTTTCCACCAACAAATAAGTTGCAAAATCTTTCCATTGACCATTACTTTCATCTCCACTTTTTAAATATAAATCAACTAACCTAGTTTGACTTTTGTAATGAATGCGTCGACAACAGACACAAGAAAAATTTGGTTTCTCATTTAACTTAAACTTTATTATTTCCTGTTCAAAATTTTCAATATTAACATTTCCAACATTTTCTAACACATTTCCTTCTATAATTATATCAGTTTCTGCATTATCTTCCTCTGGACCAAAATAACTTACCTCAATTTCTGCACAAATCCTCTTAACATCTAATTCACATCCATGCAAAAGAGCACTATTTAACTGATTAAGTTTAAGTGCTGGACTTTTTGTATAGTACAACTTTCTCACTAATTTTCTCATTTTAGTATGATGCACTGCTAACATCCTGAAGTGATGAAACACACTCTGGCATATTTTTTTAGAAAGACAAGCCAGAGAATGGCCTTGCAGACCTATTTTTTCTCGCACTCTGCATTGATCTAATTCTTGCAACATTTTAATTTTTTTTTAGACTTTCTTTAGTGTACTTACGTAAGAAATTGCGAAAGAAATCAATTGAATCCTGTCGTACACTACAAATGCTACTACAATTCCAACTGTAAACAGGAGCATTAGGACGTCCCTCTAAAGCTTCTCTAGCCATACCCTCTTCTGCATTTCTAACCACAATTTTCTCTTTCTAAATAACACCACCATCCTTCACCTCATACGCTGGACCACTGGTGTCAACTGCATGCAACAGATCGTTACTTTGAAAGTAACTCTCTTCATTGAAAAATGGCTCAGAAGTTGAAGTATGCACCCACTTCGCAGAAAACACTTTACAAAAATTACTCCTATTTATGTGTCTCTTCCATTTACTTTTACCTTTTAAAACTCGAATCGCCTTATTTAAAATATTTATTCTATTAAGTATTAAAATAAATAATTTTCTTTTTGTCTCAAATGCGCGCTCAACGATACCCTCTATATATTGTTTCTTCTTAAAAAAAGCAGATCTTCTTTTAGAAACTTTCTCCTTTTGTAATAAATTCGAAACTACTCCGTTGTAAAACATACGCTTCCTGATTTGGCTGAATTGATTAGTCCGGGTTTTACTGTACACTTTTTCTTGTCTCCTAATTCCAGAAACATTGTTATCTTTGATTCCATATGTCCTTCTAGATACTGATATCGTTTTCTCCTTCTGGACTTCAATATTAACATATTTCCTTCCCAAAATTCCTTTCAAAAACGTTTTAGTTTGCTTACCAGGAGCACTCTTCTTTGTATCCGTCCTCTCTGTCTTAGAAAATTGTTCAATTCCTTTCTTCTTCAAACTGTAAGTCCGTTTGTAGAGTTTCTTTTTTTCAATTCTGGCCGGCATTTTAATTTAAAATTCCGATGAAATTGTCAATCTGTAAAACACAAAAATAACAAATATTATAGTTCACTACTAGAATATACCGTACAAATTAAATCCACAGATTCATTTCCTAATAGAATACAGATAATAACAGAAAATCTCTGAACAAAGTAGTAAATCCGGTAGTGAATGTTTGTTCTAAATTTATCACACTCCATATCTGTTTTAACATTATAGACAGTTTTTTATTTTAATTTTTAAAGCATACAAACAGTACACTTTTTTCAAGAACTATCGGTCATCGTAGGTGTTTTAATCTTTTTTACTACAATCTCTTTTACACTTCATGAGAACATATCTTATCACTCTCATAAAGCACATCATCGACGAATATATCAAGAAAACTGTTGTCACGAATGCTTTGTATCCATTTTTTTTTATTTATTCAAAACTTCATAATTTAGAAGAACTTCCAACATTAGTTCATCAGGGACTTCTTCAAGTCCATTGTCCTCATCTCCTTCTACCATCTCTAAATAAGCTGAATCTAAAGATATGTCCATGAAATCATTATTTTCATCTATTTCCTCTTGAAACACCGCGTCTAAAATTTCCTCCATCAGTTCCTTAATGATGTCAAAATGAATTTCATTGTCTTCTGACCAATTCTGCATAACTAGACTGTTTTTATTCTTCTGTATCCTTTTAAAAAAATATAGAGACTAAATTATATCTTTTTTCATAAGTTTATAACTGAAAAGTACCTTTACTAATTTTTAAACTACATATATTTTTATAATCTCTAACTTATTAACTCTATATATTGTAAGATACCACATTCCTCTTGTTTTGAAAAAGAAATTGGCACTATAACCCTAAACATTTACACTGAGCTTTTTTTTCCATTAAATAATTACTGTTGTTAAAAGACATTTCACTGTAAAATTTATTTTTAGATTTTCGAGATATCTGAAATATTTATTACCTGTACAATAATTTTTAGAGACCCATCTTTTTTAGTTCATCACTACAAAGTGCAATATAAATGTATGCACTCTGAAGAAAAGGATCACACTATACAAACCATAGCATTCACTTAACAGATTACTACTTCCCACAGAGACAGTTCAATTTATGTTACAACAGCATACTCACCATGTAAATGTCATAGCATATGCAAAATGTCATACTAACCATGAAGAACCACCTCATAATAAAGCTCTGCATTAATATGTAAAAAAGTGCCTATACATAGTATAATCACAGATATGCAGGAAAGATGACCATCACATTTAGAACCATATCATAATACCTCTCTGTAAATATAGGAGAAACACTGCCAAACATAATACAACAAGATTTCATAAATAATGAGCACTTCACAAGAATTAATTAAAGGAAACCTGAAAGAATTATACTCCAATAATTTGTAAATCTCAACTCCTTCCAAAAGAACACATGCACCAAGCTCATTAAAAGATAATTTGAACTGTCAATGGAGAACATCTCAAAATACATATCTAGTATAAGCAGATAAAACCACATGTGAAAAATTTAAGAAAAAAATCATGTTCCAAACGTTTTAAAAAATATTCTTTATTATTTTCATCACCACCCACAGAAATTGCCAAAGCAAAAAAAGTAACTCACCTGAAAAAAAGAATATATTCCCTCAAATTGTATAATTCAAAAGGCAGGTTGTTGCTTTCAGGCACCAAACACTCTAAGAAAGGAAATAATAAAATGTTATTAACTTATTACAAACTTATTTCCTTCACAATATACAGTCATTATAGCATTGAACAAGCATAACTGATAAGTTCCCCAAAATCCTCTGCATTAAAACAAAATACAAAATTTCTCATTTGTAAAAGCATTGCGTCACAGATATGTCACTTTTTCCCATGTTAAAATTGATGCACCTGCAACAGTAGGCCTTCATAACTAAAAGCCCAAGTCACAAAAAAACAAAGGCCTTATTTATGAAGACCTTGCGCCGCCAGTGCGTCACTTTCAACATGGGAAAAAGTGACGCACCGGTGGCGCAAGGCCTTCATAAATAAGGCCCCATGTCCATAGACAAAAAATACAGGGCCAGCATTAGACACATGCAGGCAGTACACTTGCACAGGACCACCAAACCCCAAGGGCCACCATGTTAATATATATCCTTAATATAATAATACTCTGAGAATGGATACATATTTGCGTGGCAGCCCATACCAGAAATTTGGCGTCCTCTGACTCTGATCCACTACCAAACACCCTGACCCCCCCCCCCTCTTCACTGAACTCCGCACTCCACCCCACCCGGACCCCCTGTTACAAACCCCCTACCTACCCTCCCTGCCCAAGGCCACCATGAGCCTAGAACCGCTCCTGGTAAATTTATAAGACACAGCATTACTAAAACTCAAAGAATAGGCGACAGGCAGATAAACTAAATAGTACATAAAGACACATATTTTTTACATAATCCCATTAAAAAACATGTAGTAATTTTTTTTAATCTATCATGCAACTGGCCCTCCAGAACCGCTTTGAAAACTCCTGCTTTAAACCTTTACATTTCATTTTTAAACCATACACTTTCAATTACATTTTTTATTTAATTACAATTCCTGTAATGTTACACACCTTTTCTAAAATATACCAGTCCCTGTTAGTATAACGATTTTTTTTCATTCTTCATCAGTAATACTTTCTTAACATATAATGAAAATCACTATAACTTTTTAAACGACAAAGCTAACGCGGTAAAAATAACTCTCCATTTGCTTTCCTTTAAGAATGTAGATTATCTACCCCACGCATGCGATCCTTGATATTTGCATTTGGCAGCGAATACCGACCTTGAATCGGAAGACATGAACAAGAGCTCCATTGTCACATTTAGAACTTAACGTAGCATCTGCTCACACACATATCTTTCACTTAGCTAATATTCACAGAGAACAGCATTCGTGTAAAAAAAAAAATTGACCTTCCTTTACAATTTGCTCAAATGACTCCCTTATTTTTTAACGCATCCTCCACTTCAAGACAGGCTATTTTTTGATAACTACTAAGCAATATTTAAGTGACTACTCTGCTAGAAAATTTATCAAGTCATTCTGCTACTCTTCACTCCATAGCCGGCGACCTATTTCTGTGGAGTTCTTGTTGAACTGGCAGTGCTGCGACGTTTGTTTTACCATCTTGGTAAATTCAAAATGGATGTCACTCCTGTCTTCGCAAACGAGCCGGACCACTTAGAACTATTTCGACAGAGGATGCTTCTCTACTACGGCACCTTAGCACTCTCGACTTTGAATACTTCATATCGATTATCATTTCGATATTTCTATTTCACCTGTGTGCAGCCTGTATTTCATTGCCTGAGCTGTGATTTCATGTGGGCCCTGGACTTATGTCTCTGCAACTTGGTACATCCTGAAGCGAATTACAATCACCTCATGAATTGATCATGAACAGCTTTGTTACAACGGAGGGTTTATGGCCTTTGCAGTGATACAAGGAGTTCTGGGTCATTGGAATATATTCGCAGCGGCGCAAGATTTCCTAACAGAGAGCTACATCGAAAACCCACCGAGCTGTCCTCTGATGGTAAAAGAGGCTCCGATAATAACAGATCATGAATGCTGCTTTCCTCTTTTCAATTGGATGGCTGACATGTTTTCAGATGATAACAGTGATTTCCTGTTAGAAGCACTTGCTGCCTACTTTGCCTACACAATGGACGGATAACTCTTTCCTAACAGAGAGCTTCATCGAAAACCCACCGAGCTGTCCTCTGATGCTAAAAGAGGCTCCGATAATAACAGATCATGAATGCTGCTTTCCTCTTTTCAATTGGATGGCTGACATGTTTTCAGATGATAACAGTGATTTCCTGTTAGAACCACTTGCTGCCTACTTTGCCTACACAATGGACGGATAACTCTTTCCTAACAGAGAGCTACATCGAAAACCCACCGAGCTGTCCTCTGATGGTAAAAGAGACTCCGATAATAACAAATCATGAATACTGCTTTTCTCTTTTCAATAGGATGGCTGACATGTTTTCAAATGATAACAGTGATTTCCTGTTAGAAGCAGAAGCTACCTACTTTGCCTACACAATGCTTCGATAACTCTTATGCAAGCCATTGACGTTCTCATTTCCTTTTGCCTCCCTATATTCTTCACGTTCTTTTGGATATTTTCTTATCAAGAACAGACCTATTGGCTTTACTAACAGTGGACATTATGATTTCGTGCTGGTTAAATTTTGGTCTTCGATGTGGACTAAGTTTTTTTCTTCAGCTACTCGATTTTCAACTTTATTTTTTTTAAACTCTAATCTCAACAATTCTATTGCATATCTTATCTTATGTTATTTCAAACGTACACGATGCAAAACTCGCTAATATATGCTACATGTGCCTTGATTAATGTGTAAATATAGAACGAGTTTTTTATAACTGTAAACGCCATTTCGCCTTTCAGCTGCTTATTTCCGTCTCACACGCCTCTGCTCCTTTAATTTTCTATAAAAATAATTTTTTTTAAATACATAAGAGAAAAATATGTTCTTTCAATAATATTTCCATTGTTTTTCGTGCTGTATTTCAAATGCAATACTGCAACCTTCAAAAGATATCTCAATACAGTAGTTCTTCTCAACAGTGATTTGCGAACCATCCAACAGATTACATACATGCACCTCTCGCCATAATGTACTTCCTTATAAGAGTGTACAATTAATTTTGCGAAACTATATTCATTTTTCTTCAACTATAGCGTTTGTATTCCATGTACTACTGACTATACCGATTACTTTGTTTTTTGCAATGTCTGTACTCATATTACATAATGATTTGCCTTCAAAACAGCGCATTTCTGAATAAACATTTCAAATATACACGTTCTCTCTTTTAATCCATAATCTCAACTGAAATGATTATATATTGAAAGACTATTCATGTGTTCCACGTAACCTCGGCTGTACTAACTTAATGTTTTCTTTTGTCGACCTCACTTACTAATACTACAACCCGCAAGCCTATAACGGCCCGTGAACTCTTTCTTAGTAGGTCGCGCACCGTACAGACAGTTGTACCTCTGTTAAAAAAAAATGTATTACTGTTACCAAGCACCGCCACAGTTCCGCTTGACTCAGAGTTAATCACTGCTCCCACGCTTCTACAGGCCAGACGCTATGTCGTATTTCACTCCTTATCACGCTTTCATCTCCACAATAACAAACAGTTCTCCGCCAGACACCAGAGAACAGACTACAGATGCAGAGGCACCAACAAGTGAAATACGACATACCCTCTGCTCTGTGAAAGCAACCAAGCGGTAATTCTGAAAGAAAACATTCAGTAGTGCTTCAAAAAAGCAATGCAATTATATAATTATTTTTTAGAAAACGTTCCAACTACTTTGATGGGACTATCTGTGTGTGCCTCTACAGCAAACTTCCTCAGCCCGGACTGAAGGCAGACACAGACAGACACACACACACAATAACATAACACAGGGCAACGGAGAGTGGAAAACAGAAGGGACATGAAGATGCAGTCAAACAGCAGGACTGAGAGAGATATTTTTATACTCCGTTTGCTACCTCAATTTACGAACACATTTACTGCACAAATCTGTGTACAACCTCATGGTCAAAACTTTTCATTTTATTTCACTCGACCACCTCCCCTTCTCACCCCACCAGTGCAAGCCGCGGCCAGAAACCGCACTATAATTTTGTCGTCTAACAGAAACTTTGTGAATACCTTAATCATTACCACTTTGGCCCCCTTCCCCCTCCCTCTCGCCCCATCCCCACCAGTGCAGGCCACGGCCACCAACCACCATGAAATTTTGTCGACTGACAAAAAGTTTACGAATTCATTAACCATTAGCATTTTTTGACGACGGTATCACTAGTAATTTACCATTTCTCTCTCTTTCTGCATTATCTGTCTCTCTGCTAATATCATTTTTTCACTTCATGAACAACTTCTCTCATTATATATAAATGCTTCAAAATCTCACAAATAATTACTCTCTATAATAAAAATATTTTATACTACGTATTCAACATTTAAATGAAAAAATTACTTTTAGAAATACAACACATTATGACAGCCAAAAATTAGTTTTCTTTCAGACTACGAGGAAAATCAATCAATGTTTGTGACTGAACTATATTTTACGGTACATGATAAAACAAACTGTTACAGACTTACCTTTACCAATGCTTTGTACGATGTACAACAGTGACAGACACAAAACAGATATTCGTTTCACGGAACTCTCTATTAAGCTTCTATCACTGCAACCAAAATTCAATGGCACAGATATCCAGTCAATACACACTCATATAACTCTCTTCAGCCAATCACATTTCGTCACGCAAAATTGTAAAATCTAATTTACATTTCAATTGGTTGTCCTTCACAATATTTTTAATGTCACGGAAAAGTCACCCATCACCCACTGCCATCTCTGGCTGTTTCCATGGTAACACCTCATTCTGCACCTGGCTGAAGGCACAGGTCAAAAGTTCATATCTCAATGGCCTACCGCAAACTAACAAGACTGTTGTCCCTCCAGAAACACCTGCCAATCCACAGCTCTGTTACATGTCATTTTTTTCACACCCAATACTACTTTTCGTTTAACATAAACATTAACATGCAACGTAGTCTTCAATCTCAAGGTATTACAATCAACCAATCATTTTTATTTATTCAACCACACCCAGCCTCATCCTTTTTTTTATCCTGACTTTCAGCTTCTAACTACCATTCCACTTCCAGAACCCATCGGAGGACGACTGCATATCCCTTGAAAATGAAGGTCTGGCTTTTAGGACACAGTTATATTCACTGGAGTGGAAAATATGCAGCAAGCAACTTCCAACCTTGATTTACCAAATGTGCAGATAAGGTGGATTGGCCAAAGAGGATTGAAATGTCACCAATTGATTCCATTGGTGAAAACTTTTATGCATCTCCCAGAACCAGACCTTATAATTGTGCACTGTGGTGGGAACGATCTAGGCACAATGACTGGGGTAGGTCTGGAAATGCTTCTAAAAGACACCTTTCAACAATTGATGACACTTTTTCCTCGAACTGCCTTGGTATATTCCATTATATGCCAAAGACAGAAATGGAATTGGTCCTATCAACATTGTGCACAAATTGAGAAATCAAGAAGACATGTAAATAAATCTGTTTCTGCTTTCCTCAGAGATTATAGCATGGGTTCTATTTACCACAACAACTTGCGTTACCATATGCAAGACGTCTATAGGAGAGACGGTGTTCATTTCACGGATGAGGGAAACAGAATCTTCCTCTGCAACATCAGGCTCTGCATCGGTACTTACTTATAAATGCAGAAAAAACTCAATTAACACAAGGGCTCTTTTCAGAGCCACCTTATATCTAAGCACTCAAACTTCTGATTTATCTCCATTTTCACACTCTTGTAAATAGGTGTGCGCGACCGGGTGCGCGCACCCCGCAACTTTTAAAAAAAAAATATATATATCTTTTCGCGTTTAAGGGCCTTACTGCACACCCTAAGAAAACCTACGCAGCAAGACAATCTCTACCTTCTCCCCTTTCCATGTTTCAACGCTTTGAAATGAACAATATATTTACTCGCACTGACAAAATGGCGGTCAACACTTCCTGATTTCCTTCGAATCGAACGTTAACAGACGTCACGCAGCAAAAATAAATTCCGCTCACGCGCAGCCGCTTGAGTGCGCGCACCCGTGCGCGCGTATGGATATATAATTGACTTTAACTTTAAATATCTCAGCAACTACTGAACGAATTTACACCATTCCAAAAAAAGCGTAATCTGCGAACCGAACTCTACAGTTTTGCCAAATTTCTTATAAATCCATTCCGCCGTTCTACCTGTTGCCGAGTCTAAACTTCCTATGGAAAATAACATGGAGAAAACACATTTTTGGGACCCCCCTTTTATCTCTACCTCCACTTGACCAATCCCTCCCGACCTTTCAGGGAAGGAGCGCAACGGACCGAGCCATCTTCTTTGAGAAATTCGCAAAGATTCATCCACCAGGGCCAAAGTTATTCCAAATAGAATGTTGAGGATTTCCTATGGAAACTAGGTCCTAACTATAACTACCTACTGGCGACTGCCAGTAGGTAATATATATACATATATATATATATATATATATATTTATATATATATATATATATATATATATATATATATATATATATATATATATATATATATATATATATATATATATATATATATATATATATATATATATATATATATATATATATATATGGTTGCACACACCTCCGTGATCCTTTCGAAGGTCAAAAACGGACGGCACTCCAAGTTGTTGTTGTTCCAAACAATGGTTTATTGGCAGACCCCCCTGCCCCCCTGACATACGCGTTTCACCGATTTGGCTTCTTCAGTGTCAGCCATTCTCTGTGTACACAGTCATTAAATCCCCTACCACTACCCAAAGCATAGAAAGTGGACTGCTGCTCGCCTTGGTGGTTATGGCGGCCATGTTTGAACGTGCAATATTACAATTCGTTTGTAGCATTGTTTCGTCATATTTACAAGGGGTATAAAGTGGCTTTTTAGAAAAAGTGCCCGTGCAAAAGTGTATATAATAAAAAATGATAAAAACACTGAGTTGATTGTAAGGCACATTGTCAGTAAACATTCATATATACACATACAGAAGACATTTGACTCTGTCTTTCTGTCCACCTCACTTGGTATAAATTCATTCTGTTCATTTCCAGAAGTATATAAATTAGTTGATATTTACTTAGATGCTGTAATAGTGCATTGTGTGTAGCCCTGGATGGGCTAAATGGGTGGTGTGTATGTGTGCCTTATTTTGTCAACACATATTATGGAGCCCTGTATGGGCCAGAATCCATGTTTGTGAATTCTTAGTACCAGTATATTGAGCTGCAGGCTCAAAGAATATGTGAGTGTTTGGGATTGCAGATCTTACTTGTTCTACTTGCAATTCAGTGTCATTCCTGCTGAACCAATCTGGGAGTAGGTGTTAATTCATTCTAGGTGTACCCAGAGTTCCTCGTCGTTATTCAGCCCTTTCGGCTGAATAAAAAAAAAAAAAAAAAAAAAAAAAATATATATATATATATATATATCCACGGATTCCTTTCGAGTCAGGAAAAGGACGACAAGCCACACCACCAGGTACCGGAAAGATTGTTTATTTCAGGGCATAAACAAGACGCGTTTCGAGCTCATGGGCTCTTGGTCACATGACAACCATTTTTTTCAACCTTCTTCAAATAGTGAAAAAATAATAGAAAGGGAAGAAAGTTTTCCGTGTTTACAAACATCACACGGAAACTTTACTTAAAAGTGCAATTTCTAAAGCAAAATAAAATGGTTAAGAATTACAAAGAATGCACATTTCCCAAATGTTTGGTGTTGAATCGGTGCAAACACTCAGTGAATTAACAACTCAGAAAAAATAGCGAACAAAGCGCATCAGGGTATAGTACCCATATAATTATATTGAGAAGACAGGTTTAGAGAGGAGGAGGGAACGAGAGGAGTGTAATCGAGGTATAGAGAAGTTGAGAATGAGTGACAAATTATATATAAGGATGATCAGAAATAAGTCAGAGGAGGATGTCAAACATTAATTGGAAGACGAAGTCACTTGGGTCTAGTACCCATTGCATCATGCCTCCATATAAATCAGTATCAATCTCATGATTCAGTATAAGACAGTGAATAGCTATAGTCTCTATCTAGTCAAAATGCGGTGAATTAAACTATTATGAATTTGATATTTTCCCAAAATATTCTATCCCGTGCTCATAGTCGTACTTTGTTATTTCTCGTGTAGCAGTAGTGCTCATAACAGTATTCACTATTAGTGGTTTGTTGCTTCTTATCAAGACGAGGTCTATCACTATAGGGAAAGTAAGAAAAAATTGAAAGAAAAATACATTAGTTCATTTGCAAATATGATACATACAGACTATTAAGACATGATAGCATTTTTTCGCATCGTTCTCCTCTCTCAACATTTCAACCTGTCTCATTTTCATAATTAATTCAATTATAAGTGAGACTGTATTAACCAAACATTATTAGAATCTAAATCATATTTATTAAAAAACATATTGGAGGTATATGTCATGGAATCGGAGTATCAATGAAGGGGGTTTGGGAAGCTCACAGTTTAGTAGTTTACAGGTGTACATACATCTCCTCATCAATGTTCATCCCAAAAGGAACGATACACCCTGCTTGTAATATGAATTTGGACTCTGCTCTGCGCAATGCTGTCAGACGGTCCCCATCTCTGATATGTTTAGGGATTGAATCAAGAGCGAAAAATTTCACTTTGGTCCAGTCTCCATCATGATATTGGTGGAAGTGTTAGGCTGTGCTTTATGCGAAATCTTTGTTCGTGATAGCACGCCAATGTTCCAAGATTCGTTTTTTCACAGGGAAGCTAGTTGAACCGATGTACCATTTGCCACAAGGGCAGGTTACTACGTAGATGACATGGTCAGTGGTACATTGGATGTTTTTAGTGATCCTCCATTTTTTCTTTACTCTTTTTAGTTCAACCTCCCATACGTTAGTGCTGTGGCTACAGGCCTTACATTTTCCACATTTGAAAAATCCACCCTTTGCTGCCAGCCATATTTTTTTCTTGTCTAAGTGACTCTGCACTATAAGGTCTTTGATGGATCTGCCTTTTCTGTATGTTATGGAGGGGTGTGGGTCTAATCGTTCTTTTAACACTTTGTCCTGTAAGAGGATATCCCACCTCCTTCTTATTATCTGGCTGAACGCAGAGGATTGTGTGTTGTAGGTGGTTATCAGTCTTATAGGAGCTTTGGGACTTTGTAGACTGGCTCTGGAGTCTTTAAATAGTGCTTGCTTCCGGTCAATGAGGGTACCCTAACCTCGCCTTTTTTCAGCATGTTAGCGTGGTAACCTCTCATTTTAAACCTTTCATGCATCATTTTCTTGTGTTTCATGTATGTTTCTTCAGTACTGCAATTTCTCTTGGCGCGCAAAAACTTGCCAAAAGGGATTGCCCATCTGAAGCTGGGGGGGTGACAGCTTTTGGAGTGGAGCACAGAATTTCCTGCTGTTGCTTTCCTAAAGATCTCTGTTTCAATCTTATTATTCCTGTTTTATGTCAAGGAAGTCGAAGTGATATATATATTCACTGAAAATCCATAGGTTTCAGGCCCTTTATAGTTAGGAATTAGCATTTAAAAAACCTTTAAAATTCACTCAAAAAACTCTACGTTTTAGGGGTGTTATAGTTAGCTGGACATTTCACTCATACAAAACCATTGAAATTGCTCCTATATAGTTAGTTGTACTAACTATATTCCGCGCACCCGCAATACACTGCTGATGATGTCACATATTACATCATTCATGACATGGTCAGTGACATCACTGATGACATCTCAAATGACATCACTGATGACATCATCCAGTGAATGTGGGTTGCTTCGATATTTAAATATACATTATATATATATATAGCAATTTGCATTGAATAATGAGAGGATATATAAAAATAAATATTCGGATGGAGGATTTAGTAGCAGTGTAATTGACTGTTTACTTGACCAATTTACTAAATAAAGTGGATAGTGAATAAACTGTTTGAATATTTGTATCACTTTGTCAGTTGTTGTGTAAACTGGTTCTCCAGTTGGTTACTAGCTATGTTAAAGTCTATATTAGTTATTGATTAGTTAACTGCGGATTTTTTATGGGAGAGTGAATGTGTGTGTGGTTCGGTGGGGGGTGTGTGACCACCCAAAGATGAGTGAATAGTTGATTCACTAGATATATGAAATTAAAACTACATGTTCTAACAGTTGTTTGGGTGAGTGAATATCTTTATGGGTGTGGTAATGAGCAAATATATTTCTCAATGGTACATGTCCAACAAACTAGAAAAATAAAAGGCAGTGTATGTGTCAGTTGTTGTATATAAATAAGTATACATAAGACTCAATGAATGTGTGAGTGACTGTATGGATAACTTTATACTTGTAATAATGATTTTATAATTCACTAAGTATGACTCACTATCTAAATGAATGGATGAAGTTGTGTTTTTATAAGTGTGTAGCTAAGTAAATATGTAAGTATGATCGATTGTTTGCATAAGTGAGTAGGATGACTTCATATGTGAATAGTATGTGTGCTGGTGTGTAATGTCGATTTAGGTGTATAAGTATTTTTGATAGTGTTCTATTGTTCATTGACAGCATTTATGAGTGAATCTGCAGGTAAGTGATTAGATGTGTGTATACAGCTATGAATCACTGAGTGGGTTTTTAGATACTTGTAATGCTGTAACAATGGATTCAAATATGATACTCTGTATTTTACAAAGAGTGATGAAAGATTTTACTAGTGTATGGAAAGGTGTATGTGATTGTCATGTGGATGATGTCGTCAGTGATGACATCAGTGATGTCATTTGAGATGTCATCAGTGATGTCACTGACCATGTCATGAATGATGTAATATGTGACATCATCATCAGTGGATTGCGGGTGCGTGAAATATAGTTGGTACAACTAACTATATAGGAGCAATTTCAATGGTTTTGTATGAGTGAAATGTCCAGCTAACTATAACACCCCTAAAACTTATAGTTTTTTGAGTGAATTTTAAAGTTTTTTTAAATGCTAATTCCTAACTATATAGGGCCTAAAACCTATGGTTTTTTCAGTGAATTTCAAAGGTTTTTTAAATCCTAATTCCTAACTATATAAGGCCTGAAACCTATGTTTTTTTCAGTGAATTTGCAAGGTTTTTAAATGCTAATTCCTAACTATATAAGGCCTGAAACCTATGTTTTTTTCAGTGAATTTCAAAGGTTTTTTTAATGCTAATTCCTAACTATATAAGACCTGAAAGCCCACCGGGAATCTCTAGTATGCGCCAGGGGACTACATTGCAGAGAGGTGTAATGAAGCCATGCCCCATTTGTACACCTCTCTGCAACGCAGCCCCCGTGCATGTTTGAAGAGGGGGAACTAATTCCCCTTGCATACTGGGGGTTCCTGGGTCATATCTGCCCAAACGCTGATATTCCGAACGATTGAAAATGACTTTTCTTGAGAAACATTTGGATTTGGATTATCATGTCCTATACTTTGGAATTTTTGAACGACTGACTTTGAGGATGCTATAAATTACTGAAGTGTGCTCGAATTGTGTGGGTAAAATTGATACCTAGTCACTTTGAATAAGAATGTACTTACGTCTCGTCTAACATTTGGAAGAAATATCTAGTTATATGACAACAGGATACCGACATATTTCGAAGAAATAAGAACGCCCTGAAGAAGTTCTGTTGTACAGAACGAAACGCGTCGGCTGGCTGTGGTACATAAACTTAAGGAAAATAAAAGTATTTGAATATACACTAAGATTCAGCGCTTCAATAAGGACTATGGTTTGATTGGACTTATTGTGCAAATGGTGCTGTGCTAAACTTTGGAATATTCTCCACTACTCTCTACTACTTACACTCTACTACTCCACTACTCTCTAATACTCACTCTCTACTACTCATTCTCTACTACTCTACTACTCTCTACTACTCTCTCTCTACTACTCACTCTCTACTACTCACTATCCACTACTCTCTGCTACTCACTCTCTGCTACTCTCTACTCTCTACTACTCACTCTCTACTACTCTCTCTCTACTACTCACTCTTTACTACTCACTCTCTACTACTCTCTACTACTCACTTCTACTTCTCACTCTCTACTACTCTCTACTACTCACTGTCTACTACTCATTCTCTACTACTCTACTACTCTCTCTACTACTCACTCCCTACTACTCACTCTCTACTACTCTCTACTCTCCACTACTCACTCTCTACTACTCTCTCTCTACTACTCACTCTTTACTACTCACTCTCAACTACTCACTTTCTACTTCTCACTCTCTACTACTCTCTACTGCTCACTTTCTACTACTCTCTCTCTACTACTCACTCTACTACTCACTCTACTACTCACTCTCTACTACTCTCTACTACTCACTCTCTACTACTACTCTCTCTCTCTACTAGTCTCTACTACTCACTCTCTACTACTCTCTACTATTCTCTCTCTTTGCTACTCACTCTCTACTACTCTCTACTACTCACTCTCTACTACTCACTCTCTACTACTCACTCTCTACTACTCTCTACTACTCACTCTTTACTACTGTCTACTACTCACTCTCTACTGCTCTCTACTACTCACTCTACTACTTACTCTCTACTACTCTCTACTACTCACTCTTTATTACTCACTCTCTTCTACTCTCTACTAATCACTCTACTATTCACTCTACTACTCTCTACTACTCACTCTCTTCTACTCTCTCTACTTCTCTCTACTACTCTCTACTACTCACTCTCTACTCTCTATTACTCACTCTCTACTCTCTACCTCTCTCTAATTCTCTCTCTACTAGTCTCTATCTCTCTACCTTTACCTCTCTACCTCTACCTCTCTACCTCTACACCTCTACTTCTCCCTACACGCACACATATACACATATACACACACATATATATATATGTATATGCATTTATATATGTATGTGTGTATTACCTACTGGCGGTCGCCAGTAGGTAGTTATAGTTAGGACCAAGTTTCCATAGGAAATCCTCAACATTCTATTTGGAATAACTTTGGCCCTGGTTGAAGAATCTTAGCGAATTTCTCAAAGAAGATGGCTCAGTCCGCTGCGCTCCTTCCCTAAAAGTTTGGGGGGGATTGGTCAAGTGGGGGCTGAGATAAAAGGGGGGTCCCAAAACGTGTTTTCTCCATGTTATTTTCCATAGGACCTTTAGACTCGGCTACAGGTCGAACGGGTGAAAGGATTTATAAGAAATTTGGCAAAGCTGTACAGTCCGGCTCGCAGATTACGCTTTTTTTGGAATGGTGTAAATCCGTTCAGTAGTTGCTGAGGAAATTAAAGTTAAAGTCAATTATATATCTATACGCGCGCACACGTGCGCGCACCCAAACGGCTGCGCGCGCGAGCGGAATTTTGCTGCGTGACGTCTGTTAACGTTCGATTCGAAGGAAATCAGGAAGTGTTGACCGCCATTTTGTCAGTGCGAGTAAATATATTGTTGATTTCAAAGCGTTGGAATATGGAAAGGGGAGAAGGTAGAGATTGTTTTGCTGCGTAGGTTTTCTCAGGGTGTGCAGTAAGGCCCTTAAAGGCGAAAATATATATATATATTTTTTTTTAAAGTTGCGTGGTGCGCGCACTCGGTCGCGCACACCTTTTTACTAGAGTGTGAAAATGGAGATACATCAGCAGTTTGAGTGCTTAGATATAAGGTGGCTCTGAAAAGAGCCCTTGTGTTAATTGAGTGTTTTCTGCATTTATAAGTAAGTACCGATGCAGAGCCTGATGTTGCAGAGGAAGATTCTGTTTCCCTCATTCGTGAAATGAACACCGTCTCTCCTATAGACGTCTTGCATGTGGTATCGCAAGTTGTTGTGGTAAATAGAACCCATGCTATAATCTCTGAGGAACGCAGAAACAGATTTATTTACATGTCTCCTTGCTTTCTCAAATTGTGCACAATGTTGATTGGACCAATTCCATTTCTGTCTTTGGCATATATTGGAATATACCAAGGCAGATCGAGGAAAAAGTGTCATCAATTGTCGAAAGGTGTCTTTTAGAAGCATTTCCAGACCTACCCCAGTGATTGTGCCTAGATCGTTCCCACCACAGTGCACAATTATAAGGTCTGGTTCTGGGAGATGCATAAAAGTTTTCACCAATGGAATCAATTGGTGACATTTCAATCCTCTTTTGGAAATCCATGATATGTGTACATTTGGTAAGCTGAGGTTGCAAATTCGTCTGCTTACTGCATATTTTTCACTCCAGTGAATATAACTGTGTCCTATTAGCCAGACCTTCATTTTCAAGGGATTTGTAGTCGTCCTCCGATCGGTTCTGGAAGTGGAATGGTAGTTAGAAGTTGAAATTCTAAATAAAGAAAAAGGAAGAGGCTGGGTGTGGTTTAAAAAATAAAAATGATTGGTTGATTGTAAGAAGTGGAGATTGAACAGTACGTTGCATGTTAATGTTTATGTTAAACGAAAAGTACTATTGGGTGTGAAAAAAAAGACATGTAACAGAGCTGTGGATTGGCAGGTGTTTCTGGAGGGAAAACAGTGTTGTTACTTTGCTGTAGAACGTTGAGATATGAACTTTTGACCTGTGCCTTCAGCTAGGTGCAGAATGGTGTTACCATGGAAACAGCCAGAGATGGCAGTGGGTGATGGGTGACTTTTATGTGACATTGAAAATATTGTGAGGGAGAAGCAACTGAAATGTAAATGCTTACGTTACGCGCTCTGCATTGCTTCCGGGAAGCTGCGCTTCACACCTCGCGCACCGGAGCACTTCCGGGTGCGTTAACGCGGCGCGTCATATGACGGATTACGCAACAACGCGATACGTCGTTGGGGCTCCACCGGAACTGATCGAATTGGTAGTCTACAGTGTTTCTGGATGTTTCAGACTGAAGCTGGCGTCAGCATGAGAGCACCCCGTGGCTACGTCGTGGCCATTCCGCGAGCAATCATGGCAGTTGCTCCCCATCGGAAGTCTGCAGGAGTCGGGGGCCTCGGTGACTCTTGTAGAATCTTCAAGGCTGAGGGGACGCTTTTGGGAATGGGGCTCATGCCCTAGCAGTCAAGCGTCCGAGTTCCAGGGTTGCCCAGAGCCATCCTTGCAGGCCAGGCCCAAGTCTGTGGAGCCGACCGCCATTTCCTGAGCTCCGTGGCAGCCGCCTGTCGCTGTATCGGAAGAGTGGGTGTAATTCAGCCGGATGGCGGGTGAGACGGTGTAATAGCAAGAGCAAGAGCAGGCGTAAGTCAGCTGGCCGAGCGAGGCACTGTGCCGCAGGAGCAGGCGGAACTCAGCTGGCCGAGTGAAGCGCTGGGGTGTAGCTAAGAAACCTCCACCTGGTGAGGTGGGAGAGGCTCGTTCGGGACAAGGTCCAGAATGGAAGAGGCATCAAAAGGCAAGAAGTTCCGCCTGACCCCGGGAGCCGGCCGCCTATGTCGGGGGAATCTCAGGCCATACCAGGGGAACAAGACTTGGGGAGGGGTCAGGAGCCAAGCGCCCCCTCCGAGTTCGCGTTTCTTGGACCCTGAAGTATGGCACTCAACATTCAGAACTTATGACATTTGTGCAAGGCAGGGACATCGAAGCCTCTCAGGGACCAAGTATATCCAGCGTCCTTCCTACAGAAGGTGGTGGGGGTGGCGGCATTAGCAAGGCATCCCCCCACACAACTTGTCGGACCCTGAAGTATGGCTCTCAACATCCAGAACTTATGACATTTGTGCAAGGCGGGGACATCGAAGCCTCTCAGGGACCAAGCATATCCAGAGTCCTTCCTACAGAAGGTGGTGGGGGTGGCGGCATTAGCAAGGCATCCCCCCACACAACTTGTCAGACATGACCTCTGGATGTACTGTGTGTTCAATTTCAGAATTGAAACTACTAAGAAGCAATTAGAAGTGTTGTTTTCATGTTGCAGTAGGCTGCCATGTAAATAGTTATTTAATAAAACGTTTTATCCTGTTACTTTGCTGGTGTGTTGTATATATTTATAATATTTGCATAGTGTTTGTCGTTATTTTGGGCGGGGTGGGCGGCGGAGCCGAGCTGTCTTGCAGCTATCATGGCGTCGAGCTCGGTTCCTCTCTCTAGTTTCATGTTTTTTCTAACGATTTATATGTTATAGTTTGCTAGCACGATACAGCGGATAGTCCGCATTTTATATATATGTCCTTTTTATTAGGGGGGTCCTCCGGTGGAGTCGGATGATCTACCTCTAATAAACGGTCCGGGTTGAAACAACTACCAACAAACGGGGCAGAGATAGGCATGATGGGTTACAAAGGGGACAAAAGTGTGCACTACCTATCCTTCACTATCTGCAAAAACTAAACAGAGTATTGCGACTTTATGCTTATTTGTGAACAGAGAATGACCCAAAGAGAACCAATTTCGAACAATCATAGGCTATTGGTAGTGGGCAGAGAGGCCATGACACAGAAAATGGCTGTTACTTACGTGCATGATGGGGCCTAAAAGGGACTAGATGGCGTGGCTACTGTTTCGCGACTTTCACTTTACTTTTAACAATGGTTGTGGTGAACATAAATGAACGCCGCTTATGTATACCTAATTTTAGTCATTTTCCACAAAAAAGCTTTTGATATTTGCTATTACAAAACCAAAGAAAATCACTGAAAAAACCATAGGTTATAGACCGTATATAGTTAAATATCTGAAGTCCATCTCTGCACTCGATGGAGATACAGGTCGTCGATCAGAAGATGTGCTGGCCACCTCTAATGGTAATAGCGTGGCCAGGGCTCTTGTCGTTGCCTCTGCAAATTGCAGAGGGTGCACTTGTTTGACATGACGCACCATGGTATGTATGGAAAAGGAATATTTTTTTGCTGGATTTCTTCTTGAGAGAACCAAGTCACATATCGTGCAGGTTACTTTTGGTGCATTCACTTTCGTTTGATCTTCAGGATAAGTGAAAAATTGCCAGATGAAAGATTTATTTTTTCTTATTAAAGGTAGTCGATCATTTTGGTCAGATTCGGAAGATGAATGAGATACGGTAGCCATTTCACCAAAGTCTTCCGAAAGATGTAGGACGTTGTTCTCTCTTGAGAGTAGAAAAGATAGTGAGGGAAGTGGGTGGAGTGCTGCGTGTAAATTCCAGAATTGAAAGTATTAAGAACCAATTGAAAGTGTTGTTTTCATGTTGCAGTAGACTGCCATGTAAATAGTTATTTAATAAAACGTTTTACCCTGTTAATTTGCTGGTGTGTTGTGTATCTTTATAATATTTGTCGTTATTTTGGGTGGGGTGGGCGGCGGAGCCGAGCTGTCTTGCAGCCATCATGGCGTCGAGCTTGGTTCCTATCACTAGTTTCATATTTCTCATGAGGGGTTGTTCCTAATTTTTCTATTTTAGCGAGGTCAAAAAAAGATCTCATCAGTGGCCTACTGATTTTGCTCGATTCCTTTTGTTTTTTCTAACGATTTATATGTTATAGTTTGCTAGCACGGTACAGCGGCTAGTCTGCATTTTATATATATGTCCTTTTTATTAGGGGTGTCCTCCGGTGGAGTCTGACGATCTACCTCTAATAAACGGTCCGGGTTGAACCAACTACCATCCTGATTTTGTATATCTTCTGAGCTGGATTTAACCCCTTCGACACTCATGACGAGCTGGGCTCGTCATGGTGTAGCCCGCTCGCACACTGATGACGAGCCCAGCTCGTCACGCAAAGTGCGATTTTGAAAAACCCAGCGCGCTAGCGGAATTCCGCTACCGCGCATGCGGTTAAGCACACAATTGTTAAAGTATGAAACGTTTTATACTTCTAAAAAAAATACTAAGGTGTGTACATCCGGTAACGCACGAAAGTTTAAAACGACATTCGGCTCCATTTACTGAAAAGTTTCATAAGAATAAAAAAGAAGTCTAGGTACAGTCTCTTTGACGTACTATAAGTTCTTTGAGGGGTGTATGAAGAAATTCAATAAGTGCAAATCGCAAGGTTTTTACGAAATATATAGGCTGGTGCGCGCATTCGGTCGCGCACGAAAGCCTGGAAATGCGATATCCATTTTATTGACAACTGTTGCCGAGAGTGCGCACACCGGGTCGCGCACGAAAGTTTAGTAAGGCTATTTTTATTTACAGACAAATTTTAATGTGTTTAAAAAAAGGCAAGGTACAGACTTTCGAATTCTGTATTGCTTTACAAGGAGTGTCTATGCAACTTGAACAGTGAAGAAAACGGCTTGTTTTCGAAAAAAATATTGCCAGAACTTTATTGCCAAAAGTATAGGTTGCATACACGACATTTTTCTGAATTAGCATTTTAAAAACCAATGAAATTCACAGAAAAAACCATAGGTTTTACACACGTTATAGTTAGGAAGTAGCATTTAAAAAACCTATGAAATTCACTGAAAAAACCATAGGTTTGACACATGTTATAGTTAGCTGGAAATTTTACTGACATAAAACCAATGAAATTCCATGTTATAGTTAGTTGGACTCACTATAACTTGCGCGTGCAATGCACTGCTGATGACGTCACATATTACATCACTCATGACATGGTCAGTGACATCACTCATGACATCACTGATGACACCATCCAGTGAATATGTGTCTTTCTGAAAAATAAATATTAGTGAGTAAGGTTTAAATATTTAAATATATATATTAGTTTTTCACTTTGTGTATAAGTGGCTAAATGTGTTGGTAAATAGCTACATGCGTATGTATATGGGTTATTAGATGTTTCTCTTAGTATCAGTATGAGTGTCTATATGGTTTGGTGGGGGTATTACTTAGCACATAGATGCATGAGTGTCTGACTCTCTGTTTGTATGTGTTTTGAAGACAGCATATGTGCAGGAGTGTATGGGTGGATGAGTGTGTAAATGTGTTTGTTAGTGAGTGAATGACTGTCTCACTAGTGTCTTTATCAGTAACGACATATGTTTTAATCTAGTATATGTGAATATTGATGTATATAAGTGAGTGTATGTGAGAGTAAGAGATTGAAAGAGTTCCTGTTTAAATAAGTATGTGTTTCTATAAGTGATTGTTTAAGAGAATAAATATGTGTAATTTTCAATAGAAGTAAGGTGGAAGTGTGTGTATAACTCTATATTCAAATAAATGGATGTTCAATAGTTTATGTCAGGTCCGTTCTGGACACTCCTCAGGATTGGATCGATGCTATATGGGGGCCCACCTCTAGATCAACCCAAGTCTGACTGTAATTGTGCCCAGACTGTTAAGGCGATCAAGCGGGGGAAAAGTTGGGTCCGGAGGAGAGCAGCTGGGCACTTGTAACCGTAACCTGTAATTACAGAAACAATGGATAAGTACCACAGAACCCTAAGCGGGAACATCTACTACTTAACAATACACCTGTTACCTCACCTGTATATCCCACAGGTGTGCCTGTATGAAGGAAGGATCTAAGGGCGGCTTCTATATCCCCTTGCTGTACTACTGGAAGATATAATATAGAGAGCATTAGCAAACCCCCATGTTCCCTCCCCTTCTGGAACGTGAAAGATTAGACCAGCAATGAACACCTACCCATGTGTAGGATAAAGATAACCTAAAGTTGCCCCATATAACCAAATAATGAAAATAACGATCACATTCCTGGTAAACGGTGGTTGAAAACAAAAGGTCTTTCTCCTCCGAGGAAATGCCTAGAAGAATAACCTCAGGTTGTGCAAGACGCGACTACCCCAAGATCTCTCCAACATTCCCTAGAATGTAGATAATGCCAAAATTAGGAAAATAAAACATGTGCCCAGCGTACAGTATTTATATGAATAGCGTCTCTACAGATCCTGCTCTGTAGGCGCTCCAACAGTGAGTACTGAGTACTGAAAATGTAAGGCGGCACCTATACCCAGGTGTCCTGCGCAAACCGGAGCAAGACGCTCCCTGAAAGTATGCAACAAAACAGTTTTCGTCAACACACTAAGAAAGCAAGTGCCCCACTTGATCTGAAAACCTGTTGCTGGATTGATAGCAGGACACGGGCGCTTCCTAAGCCCCTCCAGGTAATCCACACTCGAGCGGCAACACACCCAAGCAGACAAAGTTGCAGGCGCTTCCTAAGCCCCACCGGGATATTCCACAACCAGGCGCCGAAAACCAAGAATGTTGAACTCCCAAGCTGAGGGCGACGTGATCCTTCAACGCAAGCCGAAACTTGCTTCCGCCGATAACCAAGGATCCGGAAGGACGGGTCAATAGTACACGAACCTTACACCAGCAGGAATAATCGGCAGCGCGTCTTCCGCAAGACTTCCTGTTAATCCCTAGTCGCATCGCGTCATAGGAGCGCGCGGCGCAAAGGACCATGGGATATGTAGTTTCCCATTCCGTTTCTCAGAACAGGGCAGGCAGTGATTTACCAGAGGTCGGGGAGGGTGAATCGTGACAGTACACCCCCTCTCACAACACTCACTGACTGCCACCAGGTTTACCAGGATGTGACAAATGGAACCTCCGCACCAGTCTAGGCGCATGAACCGCTCCCACAGGTTCCCACGAATCTTCCTCTGGACCATAACCCTTCCAAGACACCAGGTACTGAAGCCTCCCCCTCACTCTACGAGAGTCCAGAATGCGCCGCACCTCATACTCCACATCCTGTTCTACCCTCACAGGCGCAGGTGCTGAATTACTCAGACCCCGTGCAGGCTTGACCAGTGAGACATGGAACACAGGGTGTATTCTGAAATGTGAGGGGAGTTTTAGTTTCACCGCTACGGGGTTGACATGACGAATCACCTGGTAAGGACCGATGAATCGGGGATTGAAAACACTGAACCTTTTGAAACGAATGTTCCGAGTGGACAGCCACACCCAATCCCCTTTCTTGTACCCAGGGCAAGGCCTACGATGTCTATCGGCCTGAGCTTTGTACCTAAGCTTAGCTTTTACAAGGTTGTTTCTGGCCTGCATAACGGTCTTCCGTAACTGCACCAATCTTGTCTGTAACTGTGGAATTGGTGCTTCCACTCCTGGCACACTCAAAGGGACGAATCTGGGATGAAAACCATAAGTACAGAAAAACGGGGTACACAACGTAGAGGAATGTATTGCGTCAATATAGGCTACCTCAGCCGACCATAACCATTCCACCCAAGCTTCAGTAGAGGTATCCACAAAACACCTCAGGTACTGTTTGAGGGTTTGGTTTAACCTTTCGGTCTGCCCATCCATTTGCGTATGAAAGCTGGTGGACAAGGAAGAGGCAATGCCCAATCGATCACACCAGACCCTCCAAAATTTGGCGGTGAATTGTGCCCCTCTATCGGAAACAATAACCTTGGGTAGGCCATGCAACCGAACCACATGTATGAGCAGTAACTGGGCTAATTGACCTGCTGTGGGTACCCCTCTACAGGCAATGAAGTGGCCCATCTTGGTCCAGTAATCCACCACTACTACTATCGCTGACATCCCATGATCCTGAGGGAGTCCCACCACAAAATCAACTGAAAAGCTTTCCCAAGGACTCACAGGCATGGGCATTGTTTGTAACAGCCCTTGTGTCGGTCTATGATCGCTTTTGGCCTGCGAACAGACTTCACATCGTTGAACCCAAGCGAACACATCCGGCCGGATGGTGGGCCACCAGTACGTGCGTAGCAACTTTTCCAAAGTTTTCTTCCCTCCAGTGTGTCCTGCGCAAGGTAGATTGTGGCACCACTGAAAAACTTGTTGTCTCAATGCAAGAGTGGGGAGAAGCAATTGAGACCCCTTCCTTGGCAACCCTTGACGCATTTTCCATTCCGGGTGTAACCGAATCCATGTTTTCCAAGCAAAGGTCTGGATGCCTTTCTTGACTTTTTGTAGAAATTCTTCCGTATGGATCACCCCTACCACCTGTTGAGGTTTGATAATGCTGGTTTCAAGAGACTCCCTCAAGGTGGGGTGGTTGTCTTGACGGGTGAGAGCATCAGCTTTCCGATTGTCACATCCCGGACGGAAGGTGACCACAAAATGAAACTCCGAAAAGAAGAGCATCCATCGCAGTTGTCTGGGGGTGAGATGGCGTGCGGCTCTCAGAAACTGAAGATTGCGGTGGTCTGTATACACCGTGATTTGGTGCGTGGCACCCATTAGCCAATGCCTCCATTCTGTGAAGGCGTCTTTAATTGCGAGCAATTCCTTCTCTGCAATCGTATAATTGCATTCTGCAGAATTCAATTTGCGTGACATGAAGGCAATGGGATGTAGGTGACCGGTATCTTCACTCCTCTGCGAGAGAACAGCCCCCACCGCTAGTTCGGACGCATCAGCCTCTACCACGAAAGGGAGTTTTGGGTCAGCATGAATCAATATCGGAGCAGATGTGAACGCGGTCTTCAACCGATCAAACGCTGTTTGCTCATCGGTTCCCCAGATAAAAGGGGTGTTCTTCCGGGTCAATTTTGTGAGAGGTGCCACCAAATCCGAAAAATGAGAGATGAACCTCCGATAGAAGTTAGCAAACCCCAGAAGTTTCTGGATATCCTTGACAGTGGTGGGTTGTGGCCACTCCACTATGGCTCGTACCTTCCTTTCAGCCATTATTTGCCCTGATGGAGTGAGCATGACTCCCAGAAATTCCACCGTTGTAACATGAAACTCACATTTTGTTAACTTGCAATACAGTAGGTTTTGTTTTAGAGCCTCCAGCACCTGCTTCACATGTAGGATGTGTTCTGGTTCATCGTTAGAGTATATTAGTATGTCATCTATGTAGACGACTACAAAGATGTCCAGGTAGTCTCGCAACACCTCGTTAAGGAAAAATTGGAAGGAGGCTGGGGCATTGCATAGCCCAAAGGGCATCACAAGATACTCAAAGAGCCCATACCTGGTTTTAAAAGCGGTTTTCCATTCATCGCCTGATCGTATGCGTACTAAATGGTAGGCTCCCCTAAGATCCAGTTTGGTATAAATCTTGGCTGATCTCACTTGTTCCAGTAATACAGGAATCAAAGGAAGTGGGTATTGATTTTTGGTGGTGATAGCATTCAATGCCCTGTAGTCTATACAGCAGCGTAATTCCCCATTAGCCTTTGGAATAAAGAAAAGAGGGGAAGCTGCTGGGGACCTTGATGGTCGGATGAATCCCAAAGCAAGTAGATTGTCCAAATACTCTCGTAGATGTTTTGTTTCGGGTTGTGATAATGCATAGATTCGACCACATGGAACCACTGACCCTGGTGTTAAATCTATGCGGCAATCGTATTCCCTATGAGGGGGAAGTACTTCTGCTTTAGTTTTACTGAAGACCTCTTTATACTCCTGGTAATACTGAGGTAGTTCCACCTCTTTTTCCGCGGCTGTGGAAATGGTGTGAGTAGCAGCCAGTACCATAGATGGTCGGGGATTCTCCTGGATGCAATGGTCATGGCAATATGAAGAGGAGAATTCCAAAGATCGCTCCTTCCATGTTATAGTGGGTTCATGTTTTTTCAACCAAGGGAGTCCCAATATTATACCATAACTAGGGGCCTGGATGAGGTTAAACGACAGCTGCTCCTTATGATAACCCCCATACCACATCTCATACTCCGGGGTATGTTGGGTGATAGGCCCGGATTCCAACACATGACCGTCTACTGCAAACACTTCTTCCCTGACGGGTTTATCCACCGGGGTTACTCCCAACTTCCGTGCTTCAGTCAAATCCATAAAGCAACCTGTCGCTCCAGAGTCTACCATGGCACGGACATGCTTAGGGTCTTGATCAATCCATAATTCAATGTCTATAAAGAACAGCTGGCTCCCCACTCGGTTTTCTTCGGTTATCGAAGGGATGAAATGTGCACTTGAGTCCCTCCCTTCCTTAGAACTCAAGCATCGGAGTTTTCCGAACCCTTGTCTACAGTGGAGACTGCGCCTTGACCGGTACGATAGCGTCCTCCTTTTGGTTTCACCGGACATTCACGTAGAAAGTGGCCTTTCTTCCCACAGTACAAACACAGCCCATATTTGCGACGATGTTCTCTTTCACTGGTAGTAAAGGATGCTCTCACCACACCAATGTCCATAGGTTCGGATTTACCTTCGGCCTTGTCCCCGCTGGCTGGTTTCTCCCCGAACACCAGGGGTTTGTCTCTTCTTCCAGTCTCACCTTTTCTCTCTCTCAATCTGTGATCCAAACGTAAAGCCAAATCAATAAAGGCTGCACATGTGGTAGGCTGGGGTTCAACTTGTGCTATTACATCTTTGAGATTGTCTGTGAGCCCTTGGTAAAACAGAACCATCTGTTTGGCTTCAGGCCAATCAGTTTCAGCAATCAATCTCCTGAAATGATTTAGGTAGGTCACTATATCCGAATTGCCTTGTTTTAGAACCAGCAACTCCTTATCCGCTGAGAAGGTCTCAGCTCTCCTATCGAACGTTTTCTCAAATTCGGCTCGAAACAGGTCCCAATCATACAGGATTCCATCGTTATTCCTGACTATAGGTACAGCCCACTGAGCTGCCTCTCCTCCTAAATAAGAGATCAGAAAGGAAACCCATGATTGATTGGTCAAAAAACATTTGGGTTTACAGGTGAAATGCATCATCACCTGGGTCATAAACACCTGCACTTTCTTTCTATCTCCCATAAACCTTTCTGGGGGAGCCAAAGGAACTGGAGAAGACATTTCTACTACCAACAAAGTCGGCTGAGGGGCAGGATTCCCTGCATCAAACGGGTTCCGCTGCATAACATCCATTCGTGCTTGCAACACCGCCGTTTCCTGGCGGGAAGCGGCCAACTCAGCCTGAACTAAGCCTAAGGCTGCTACTACCTCATCTAAGGTAGCCATCCCTCGTATCAACCCAACCAGGAGGAGCAGAACTTTTAGGCCGATTATTCTGTCAGGTCCGTTCTGGACGCTCCTCAGGATTGGATCGATGCTATATGGGGGCCTACCTCTAGATCAACCCAAGTCTGACTGTAATTGTGCCCAGACTGTTAAGGCGATCAAGCGGGGGAAAAGTTGGGTCCGGAGGAGAGCAGCTGGGCACTTGTAACCGTAACCTGTAATTACAGAAACAATGGATAAGTACCACAGAACCCTAAGCGGGAACATCTACTACTTAACAATACACCTGTTACCTCACCTGTATATCCCACAGGTGTGCCTGTATGAAGGAAGGATCTAAGGGCGGCTTCTATATCCCCTTGCTGTACTACTGGAAGATATAATATAGAGAGCATTAGCAAACCCCCATGTTCCCTCCCCTTCTGGAACGTGAAAGATTAGACCAGCAATGAACACCTACCCATGTGTAGGATAAAGATAACCTAAAGTTGCCCCATATAACCAAATAATGAAAATAACGATCACATTCCTGGTAAACGGTGGTTGAAAACAAAAGGTCTTTCTCCTCCGAGGAAATGCCTAGAAGAATAACCTCAGGGTGTGCAAGACGCGACTACCCCAAGATCTCTCCAACATTCCCTAGAATGTAGATAATGCCAAAATTAGGAAAATAAAACATATGCCCAGCGTACAGTATTTATATGAATAGCGTCTCTACAGATCCTGCTCTGTAGGCGCTCCAACAGTGAGTACTGAGTACTGAAAATGTAAGGCGGCACCTATACCCAGGTGTCCTGCGCAAACCGGAGCAAGACGCTCCCTGAAAGTATGCAACAAAACAGTTTTCGTCAACACACTAAGAAAGCAAGTGCCCCACTTGATCTGAAAACCTGTTGCTGGATTGATAGCAGGACACGGGCGCTTCCTAAGCCCCTCCAGGTAATCCACACTCGAGCGGCAACACACCCAAGCAGACAAAGTTGTAGGCGCTTCCTAAGCCCCACCGGGATATTCCACAACCAGGCGCCGAAAATCAAGAATGTTGAACTCCCAAGCTGAGGGCGACGTGATCCTTCAACGCAAGCCGAAACTTGCTTCCGCCGATAACCAAGGATCCGGAAGGACGGGTCAATAGTACACGAACCTTACACCAGCAGGAATAATCGGCAGCGCGTCTTCCGCAAGACTTCCTGTTAATCCCTAGTCGGGTCGCGTCATAGGAGCGCGCGGCGCAAAGGACCATGGGATATGTAGTTTCCCATTCCGTTTCTCAGAACAGGGCAGGCAGTGATTTACCAGAGGTCGGGGAGGGTGAATCGTGACAGTTTATTTGCACGTGTGATTATGTGTGTGAGTAACTTTTCGATGATTGTCGGTGTGTAACAGGATGTATAGGTGTATCACTTCATATGATGAGTGAGTATATGTATGAGTGGATGTGTATATAGATGGTGGAATTACTGAATTACTTGATGTAACTGATATGGGTATCTGCATTTTTTTTTAAATTTCAGTTTCTATTTTTGAATATTTGTTTCAAGGGTTACATTATAGTGAAAGGAGGTCTGTCACTATGTCACAAGGATGGTGTCATCAGTGAGGTCATCAGTGATGTCACTGACCATGTCATGAGTGATGTAATATGTGACGTCATCAGCAGTGCATTGCACGCGCAAGTTATAGTGAGTCCGACTAACTATAACGTGGAATTTCATTGGTTTTATGTCAGTAAAATTTCCAGCTAACTATAACATGTGTCAAACCTATGGTTTTTTCAGTGAATATATATATATATATATATATATATTTACATACATATATAAACATATATAATCTGCATATCTATGTAAATACAAATATAAACACATGAATACATATACATATATGCATATATATGCATGTTATTATGTTATTTACATGAAAGTTTTGAAAACACTAATAAAAGCAAAGCTAAAAAGCCACCTCATTACAAACAGAATGGCTTTAACTTAAACGAGGGCGAGATCTATTGCATTTTCAATGCTTGTTTACTTTGGTTCCATCAAGAAGGCATTTAGATGTGTCACACATTTGCCATAAATTCTGAATGTTAGCACTCTAGTTGCTCATTAAATCACTATAGTAAAGCTACTGCTCACCAGGGAAGTCTGCTGCTGGTGTTCAAAGTGCATGTTTCAGTCAGCATGTCAGAACTGTTTAATAAAATAGAAGAGGATTTGAGAAGTCACTCAAAATATGCCCTAATTTTTCTTTCTGAAGCACTAATCATACTTTCTATGGCAAAATGAGCCCCCTCATTTTGTTCCTTTTTAAATTAAATGTTTTCAGACTTACCACTTCATTCCAATCAAAATGGCTTCTGGTGTGCCATACTTTTGTCATAAGTAAGACTGTTAGCACTCTAGTTGTTTTTTAGAACACTCTGGGACATTCAGTCATTGGGTTATACTTGGGCTACATCTGGGTGATATTTGGGCTTCATTTGGGCTCTTTTGTCTCTGGTGGCCATCTTGGGAGACTGCATGTCAGAATTGTTTAATGAAATAGAAGAGGATTTGAGAAGTCACTCAAAATGTGCCCTAATTTTTCTTTCTGCAGCACTAATCATACTTTCTATGGCAAAATGAACCCCTCATTTTGTTCCTTTTTAAATTAAATGTTTTAAGACTTACCACTTCATTCCAATCAAGATGGCTTCTGGTGTGCCATACTTTTGTCATAAGTAAGACTGTTAGCCCTCTAGTTGTTCTTTTGAACACTCTGGGACATTCTGTCATTGGGCTATACTTGGGCTACATTTGGGTGATATTTGGGCTACATATGGGCTCTTTTGTCTCTGGTGGCCATCTTGGGAGACTGCATGTCAGAATTGTTTTTAATGAAATAGAAGAGGATTTGAGAAGTCACTCAAAATATGCCCTAATTTTTCTTTCTGAAGCACTAATCATACTTTCTATGGCAAAATAAACCCCCTCATTTTGTTCCTTTTTAAATTAAATGTTTTCAAACTTACCACTTCATTCCAATCAAAATGGCTTCTGGTCTGCCATACTTTTGTCATAAATAAGACTGTTAGCCTTCTAGTTGTTCTTTAGAACACTCTGGGACATTCTGTCATTGGGCTTTACTTGGGCTACACCTGGGTGATATTTGGGCTACATTTGGGCTCTTTTGTCTCTGGTGCCATTTTGGGAGACTGCATGTCAGAATTTTCTAATGAAATAGAAGAGGATTTGAGAATGCACTCAAAATGTGCCCAATTTATTTTTCTGCTGCACTAATCATACTTTCTATGGCAAAATATACCCCCTCATTTAGTTCCTTTTTAAATTAAATGTTTTAAGAGTTACCACTTTATTCCAATCAAGATGGCTTCAGGTGTGCCATACCTTTGTAATAAGTAGGACTGTTAGCGCTCTAGTTGTTCTTTAGAACACTCTAGGAGGCTGCAGTAGAGCACAAAGGAATCAACTGACAGTCTCTGTCCTTGTTGGATGTACATGTTTTACTGAGAATGTCAGACTTCATTCTCACATGACTGAGAAAGATAATGTGAATTTACAGAAAATATGCTTTCAGTTTAGCTTATAGACCCCCTTCCAAACCACTGTGGGAAAAGCATGAGATAATAGTTTTCTTTCAAACTTGATTCATGATATCCAAGCATAAGGCTTTTTCACATGGTAAAATCACCTTAGAACACACCACAATTCCTAAAATGAGTATGGTACCATCAACAAAAATGTATAATAAATATTAACTACAATGCTGTTTAATGAGGTGCTATCATGTATAATGGTCCCAAGATGGCTGCCAACACTTCTTGCCAAAGTTATTCCCAATAGAATGTTGCGGATTTCCTATGGTAGCTAGGTCCTAACTATATATACCTACTGGCTAGTTGGTTATATATATATATATATATATATATATATATATATATATATATATATATATATATAGCAAGGAGCCCTTGAGCTTTGAGAGGGCACGCAACACCAACTCGCACCTTCCAGCAGTGCATGCCTCGCTGTAACTTGATTTCTGGCATTCCTTAAAAATTGAAACAGATCCGACGCGTTTTGAGGCAGAACGCCCCATAATCATGGATTCGCTTTCGCTGAGGAATTTGACGTCTCTGTGCTTGAATTGTTCATCATTTATTGAACTAACAACGCCCTAAGTGGGTGTGGCCTTCTAGATGCCGGTTAGCATGCTGGTATCTGAAGTCCATAGTGCACAGAGTTACTTAATACCTGTAGTAGGTTCAGTTCCCCTGCGATATTTGAGCTGGATTATCCAACCTTGAGTAGGCAGGGCAGTCCAGAAACCAAAAATAATCACCGTAGAGTCAGTGTGCTTAAGGGAAAAGACGGTTCTTCTCCAAAGCCGTTTCCCATGCGACTGCCTAGCCAGAGGAGAAACTGGTGCTCCTCCCCACGGCCAGGGCAGCCGTGTAGTAAATGTTGTATAGAAAGGAGCCCTTGAGCTTCAAGAGGGCACGCAACACCCACTCGCACCTTCCAGCAGTGTATGCCTCGCTGTAACTTGATTTCTGGCTTCTCCTCGGACTAAGCAGTCACATGGGAAACGGCTTTGGCATGCACTTGCTATACTACATGTATTAATTAACTCTGTGCACTATGGACTTCAGATACCAGCATGCTAACCGGCATCTAGAAGGCCACACCCACTTAGGGCGTTGATAGTTCAATAAATGATGAACAATTCAAGCACAGAGTCGTTAAATTCCTCAGCAAAAGCGAATCCATGATTATGGGGCGTTCTGCCTCGAAACACGTCAGATCTGTTTCAATTTTTAAGGAATGCCAGACATCAAGTTACAGCGAGGCATGCACTGCTGGAAGGTGCAAGTTGGTGTTGCTTGCCCTCTCGAAGCTCAAGGGCTCCTTGCTATACAACATTTACTAAACGGCTGCCCTGGCCGTGGGGAGGGGCACCAGTTTCTCCTTGGACTAAGCAGTCACATGGGAAACGGCTTTGGAGAAGAACCGTCTTTTCCCTTAAGCACACTGACTCAATAGTGATTATTTTTGGTTTCTGGACTGCCCTGCCTAATCAAGGTTGGATAATCAAGCTCAAATATCACAGGGAAACTGAACCCACTTCAGGTATTAATTAACTCTGTGCACTATGGACTTCAGATACCAGCATGCTAACCGGCATCTAGAAGGCCACACCCACTTAGGGCATTGTTAGTTCAATAAATGATGAACAATTCAAGCACAGAGTCGTCAAATTCCTCAGCAAAAGCGAATCCATGATTATGGGGCGTTCTGCCTCAAAACGCGTCAGATCTGTTTCAATTTTAAGGAATGCCAGAAATCAAGTTACAGCGAGGCATGCACTGCTGGAAGGTGCGAGTTGGTGTTGCGTGCCCTCTCGAAGCTCAAGGGCTCCTTGCTATACCATTTACTACACGGCTGCCCTGGCCATGGGGAGGGGCACCAGTTTCTCCTCGGACTAAGCAGTCACATGGGAAACGGCTTTGGAGAAGAACCGTCTTTTCCCTCAAGCACACTGACTCGACGGTGATTATTATTGGTTTCTGGACTGCCCTGCCTACTCAAGGTTGGATAATCAAGCTCAAATATTGCAGGGTAACTGAACCCACTTCAGGTATTAATTAACTCTGTGAACTATGGACTTCAGATACCAGCATGCTAACCGGCATTTAGAAGGCCACACCCACTTAGGGCGTTGTTAGGTCAATAAATGATGAACAATTCAAGTACAGAGTCGTCATATTCCTCAGCAAACCATGATTATGGGGCGTTCTGCCTTGAAACGCGTCAGATCTGTTTCAAATTTTAAGGAATGCCAGAAATCAAGTTACAGCGAGGCATGCACTGCTGGAAGGTGCGAGTTGGTGTTGCGTGCCCTCTCGAAGCTCAAGGGATCCTTGCCATACAACATTTACTACACGGCTGCCCTGGCCGTGGTGAGGGGCACCAGTTTCTCCTTGGACTAAGCAGTCACATGGGAAACGGCTTTGGAGAAGAACCATCTTTTCCCTTAAGCACACTGACTAGACTGTGATTATTTTTGGTTTCTGGACTGCCCTGCCTACTCAAGGTTAGATAATCAAGCTCAAATAGCGCAGGGGGACTGAACCTACTACAGGTATTAATTAACTCTGTGCACTATGGACTTCAGATACCAGCATGGTAACAGGCATCTAGAAGGCCACACCCACTTAGGGCATTGTTGGTTCATTAAATGATGAACAATTCAAGCACAGAGTCGTCAAATTCCTCAACGAAAACAAATCCATTATTATGGGGCGTTCTGCCTCGAAACGCGTCGGATCTGTTTCAATTTTTAAGGAATGCCAGAAATCAAGTTACAGCGAGGCATGCACTGCTGGAAGGTGCGAGTTGGTGTGTTGCGGGCCCTCTCGAAGCTCAAGGGCTCCTTGCTATACTATATACTATATATATATATATATATATATATATATATATATATATATATATACATATATATATATATATTCACTGAAAGAACCATAGGTTTCAGGCCTGATATAGTTCGGTATTAGCATTTAAAAAACCTTTGAAATTCACTAAAAATGGGGCATGGCTTCATTACACCTCTCTGCAATGTAGTCCCCTGGCGCATACTAGAGATTCCTGGTGGGCTTTCAGGTCTTATATAGTTAGGAATTAGCATTAAAAAAACCTTTGAAATTCACTGAAAAAAACATAGGTTTCAGGCCTTATATAGTTAGGAATTAGCATTTAAAAACCTTGCAAATTCACTGAAAAAACCATAGGTTTCA
>NW_028250932.1:0-3000 GCF_964263255.1 Lissotriton vulgaris | reverse complement strand
TACGTATAAATAATGTTGACATCATTTCAGATTTACATTGGCTACACTCCATGTTGTGATCCGCTGCATTTACTAGCTTATTAAAGGAGACTGATTTACTGTCTGGCAAAGTTAAATATATAAATCTTTCTGAGTCTACACTAGTAGTACTTGATACCCTACAATTCTCGCAGTCATGCTGCCATTGATAAGAAAGCCCAAACAGGTGATCTACATCTACACCCTCATCTTGCAATACATCAAGCATATACATTAAAAACTCCTGACAATCTTGCTGATTATTTTCAGAGAAGTCTGTTTGCCCTGAACATTCATCTAACAGATAACGAACTTCAGACACACTTTCTACTTTTGTTCGATCACTGCTACATTTCTCGAAAACAGAATTCAATAAACAGCATAAAATTTGTTCTGAATTCAACAGAATCTGTTCTTTTAAACTCTCTAGTGAAAAGAGAACATTAACCACTACATTTGCATAGCAGTTGACACCAGAACTGTTTTCAAATTGAAAACCGACAACATCTTCAACAGAATCCACTTTCTTTCTGCTAACAATTTTCGGTTCATTAACTTTTAGTCTTTTTGCAACAACCTCCCTACTATTACTGATATTTCTACGTTTCCGGCCTACCACACGTTTCTCAAACAAAGGATATTGAGGCAAATGTGGCACATACTCTCTTCTTAACCTATTGTATTCCTTAACACAATCTAGATCCGCACAAATGTTTGTCACATCACAGTCAATCAAGTACAATCCTGATAAAGTTCTTACTCGTGACAATGCCACATATGCCATACCCTCCTTGAACACAGAACTGCCAATATTCACCAATGCACTGTCTACACTTAAACCTTGCGATTTATGAATTGTTACCGCATATGCCAAGCAAACAGGAAACTGTTTACGGCGAACATATAAGTCTTTAACAAGCAAAAACCTAGCAGAACAACGACTAATTAGCTGTACTTCCTCAATGCCATCAAATTTAATTTTTAAAAATTCTATTCCATCTCTACTTCTGTACTTCTGAAAATCAACAACATTACCCATTGATCCATTTACCAGACCTCTTTCAACATGTAAATTTCTTCTCAAAATGATTCGGCAATTTAAACACACATTCAAAGTCTTTTCAAAACCCGCTGTTTTAGATATAGTCTTCTCTAATGAATCCAATTTTGATTTCAAATTTTCTGACAAAATAATTGTTGATCCCATGTGCTCTATTTTGTCAATAGCTTCAAGTTTCACAATCTCTTGCTTTTCTAAATTCAACATTTTGTTGTTGAAGATGGCACATTCTGCAAGAGTTGGCATCAAACATATTCCGGATTTCTTCTCAGTAATTTTCTGAAAAATATTCTCAGCCACAATCTCTTGTTCGGGATATAAATTTGAAAGTAATCGTGCATTCAAAGCTTATTTTCCATGCTCGGTCACTTTTCCAATTCTAATATCTTGTAGAATATTCTTGTAATCTTCATCTTTTGCCTGACGCATATTTTCATGCAGTTCAGCATAATTGAAGTTTAACCATATATTGACGTTGCCAATGCTCCCTAGGCACTTCCTGGTATCTTCATGCGTGAGTATTTTGAACACAGGTTCTCCTTTTACTGGTGTCAGCTGCAGAAGATCTCCGAAAACAATGATGTGTTTGCCACCAAATAACACATCATATTCAGTTTTAAGTACTTCTTGCATTCTCAAATGCACAAAGGCAAGCATGATATTGGAAACCATGCTTACTTCGTCAATGATAAGTAGTTTCATTTTCCTCAAGACTCTTGAAACTTCAAAGCAAGCATCCCCAGTTAACTTGTGATATTGTAATTTGTTGTCATGCTCCACCGGCAGCATCAGTAGACGATGCAAAGTAATACCTTTAATGTTATGTGCTGCAAGTCCAGTAGGAGCGGTGACAACACAAGACAGCGATGACTCAGTCCTTTCCTGCAAATAGCATGAAATTGCTTTAATAAGGAAACTTTTTCCAGTTCCCGCTTCTCCACTCACATACAGTCGGACAGGCTTCAACGATGTACATGAGCACTCTTTCTTCTCATGACTTAATCCATGCTCAATTTGCTTGGTAACTTCTTCATATATTTTCCTCTGCTCAACATTGAGTTGTTTTTCCAAGTCTTCTAAGTTAACTGAATCCTCCTGAGCATGTGCCATGGCTCTTTCCACTTCATTCATAGCAGTGGCAGCTTCATTTTCGATAATAGGTCCTCCAAGTGGATCTTGACTCAATGAAACAGAACTCTGACTGTCCTGAGAACTGTCTCTGGCAATCTCGGCTGCAATCGTTGCTTCCTGCTCAATTTCCAAAGTTAGCATTTCTTGATATTTGAGAAAAGCAGGACATTCTATGCTATCCTTAGCAGCAGTGAAAGAGTCTTCGTAACAGAGGAAATCTCCAAGCAGTTCCTCTTCTGCACGCCAAGGCTTGAAAAGTTGCAAAAGTGCTAAATAGAAAAACTCCTTTGTTTCTGAAGATTCGCCACTCAATTTTCGATGGTTTACTAATTGGCATTTTCTTTGCTTGACCAGGCATCCCTCACTTCCAATTACAGCATACACTCCTTTCTCAATATCTTCTTTGATGTTCCTCTTGAATATATAATTTTGTAGAACCTCATATAGACAAACATTCTCAAGGTGACTGCTTCGATTTGGATAATATGTATCCAACATGTTGGTCTTCAAAATGTCAGTACTGTTTGGGTCCTTTTCTGCCAAATATTCAATTTCCCGGACAGGTTTTAGAACCCGATTTCGCGTTGCAGCAAGACCAAGACTCGCCCAAACAATACTCCTGGATTTGGCATAGAGACTTGCTGAAGACAATCGATCTGAACATTCGTAAGCTCCGATTTCTCGATGCGACAACATCTTCAGACTGAAACTGTACAACTTCTTGCTGAGGCTCTTTATAGATTGCTTTATGTCACGTTTTTTTCTTTCCACTACCGCATTTCCCTCAGGAT